>NC_081196.1:37645394-37713604 GCF_902713425.1 Acipenser ruthenus
TCTAGATATCTCCCTAGGCCTTGTGGCCGCCTGGGTTTTTTCAGGCTGAAAAAACCTGATCCGCCCATCTTGCAGATGCTACTCTGCCTTTAACAATAAGGATTGACTGCGCTGCTAGCAGACTAGATCACTTGGACGTTTCCGAGTGAAAAAAACAAAACAAACAAAAAAAAACTTTGGAACCACATGACAGCTGTGTTACATCTTGACACAACATTTAACCAATCAGAGAACTGAAGGGGCGGGTTTTCTGTGTTAAGCACTTTGAGAGGCTAAAACATTACACTGCTAAAAAAAAAAGCAAATATAGTGACAATGAATGCAGGGTTTTCAAAATGAGCCAGCAATCGGCACAATCCTCCGCCCAATACTATATTTGAGTCGGCTACTTTATTAACAATATTAAGATTTTTTTCGGGTATTATCATTCAGTCCATTTTTTGTAGTATTATTGTACTGGAAGGTGATATAGTACACAAGAGCTATACATATGCACAAAAAAATATTCCTTTTGTTGTGATATTGTAAAAATATGTACCCATGTGCTTGCGAGAGATATTGGGGGTTCATGTATAGAGGCTGTACGCCTTTAAGAAAGGCGTGATGGCATATCAGCGGAACACTAGTCAGCTGAAATACAGTTACAAATGCTTAAGTGCAGAGGTGATGGATTATTACAGTCCAGTTTCATGCAAAAGTTATGGATGGCGACCAAATGTGTGCGAGTACTGTTGTATAAAAAAAATGGTTAAAATGAACAGTTGCATTGAAAAAATGTGGAACAGCAAAAATCAAAAATAGTCATGCATTAACAAGTGAAAAGTATCCCTTTTTTTGTTTTGTTTTTTGTGTGAACTCCAATAAGCCTATGTTATCTTTCCCCAGTCAAATCGTAGAGTGCCTAAATAAGCACAATAATTTACCATAATAAAAAACAATAAATGAAATAGAAAACGTAGAACATAAAAAGCGCAACCAGACAGTCAACGAAAAACACCACATTATTCAAATTTTTTGTTGTATTATATATTTAAGGTAAGGCAAGTTTTTTTTCCCGTTAAGTGTTCCCGGCTATAATGTTCTGCCGCCCAGCTGTACAGAATTCCTGTGGAGAACCATAGCAAAGTTTTAAAACAGAGATTTACCGGTACCTTAAAATTAAGGGCCATATAAGAACGATACATACTATGGCTTACTATGTGGTGTGCACGTTACTAACTGTTGGCCACAATCGTTAAACTGTAATTTGCAGTGTTAAAGTTTACTGTTATTACGATGGATCAACGGCTGGTTCGTGCAAAAAAAATAAAAAAAAATATTTTAAAAAAAACACACAGCAACACAGAGAAGCAAGAGCCCTGTTATGATAGATAGATAGATAGATAGATAGATAGATAGATAGATAGATAGATAGATAGATACTTGGGCAGCTGTGGGGCCCCGGGTGTAAAGAATGCACATTCCAGCTGGGTGAACGATTGTATAACTCCTTGAGAAGGTCTTTAAACAAACAAAGGTAGTAAAGTGTGAAAAGACAACATAAACCAACTGGAGGGTAAACAAAGGGCTCTAAATGTAAATAGTTTGGGTATTGGTTGTGTTGGTTGGCAGGGTTGGGGTTAATTCCTCTCCCTGGCAAAACATGTGAGAATGTGACTGTTCCCAAACAAGGTAATTGGTGTTAACTGGGAACAGCCACATACTGTAAGAGAGCTTCCAGCTCATTAAGGGGAGTTGAAGAGAAGAGTTACTGAGAGCATGGGTGCAGTTGGTTGTGCTGATTTAAACGAAAGTAAGGAAAACTAAGTAAGTTACGTGGGAGTGTAAATCGGGGTAAACAGGAATAGCCTGTCCTTGTTTAGAAAGGGCCAATTTAACGGTTTAGGTTAGACCCAGAAAAAGAGTTAGGCTTTTCTTTTGTTTTTCTGTGCACCTGCAGTGCATGTTTTTGTTTTGTTTCAAATAAAGCCACGTCCTGGTGCGTTTTCTTCTAAGTTTTGTTTTCCGTGGATTTTTTTATTGCTTACTACACACTACAAGGACATTGTCCTGAGAGACCCTTTTTTTTTTTTTTTTTTTTTTTTACCAGTATATGTACAGCCTTCTCATTTCCAGCTGGCTAAATTGCCATTTACTTTTCCAGATGAGCCGCCTAAAATGTTATTTAAAAAAAAAAAAAAAAATGGTTTACAATGCTCACATGTTCCAGTGAATAGTGGAAAATGTTTCAAAATGTTTATTTTCTTCCAGTAAAATGGTGTCAATTTCCAAAATTCATTACGTATGTATGCAGAGTAAAACGTTAGTTGTCTGACGGCATTTTTGTTTCCGGTCTTAAGTTCCTCTTCACTGAATTAACTTCATATTTTTATATTTTACAACATAAATGTATATCGAACACAAAATGTCTTAACCTATTAATGCAGATCGGCTGATAAAGCTACCAAAAGCACTTACAATAAAATTGGTAAAATTAGCTAACAGAATTAGAAAAAAATCATACTTATAGCACTAACTGAAAATAGTCACGTTCAAGAGTCAGAATTTGCTGTTCCAAATGCAAAAATTAGAAAATGTAAAATTCCTTCACATTCAGTCTTAGGGGGCTAAAAGGCATGGTCACAACATAGATACAGTATAAAATATGTAGGCATTAACTCTGCGTTTGCTTTCACTTTGAAACGTTTTACTCCTACACACTCACTAGCTGTAGAGTTGGCTGCAGGGTTCTCACCAGGAATTTTTCACAGTGTGGTGGTGGGAGGAGTGGGGATCAGGGGGTTGAAAGAAACGGAGATCCTTGCAACCCCCTGCAGGCGAGGCAGGACAACTCATGCACATGCTTACGCTTTGTGGAAGTAGTTGTCAGCATATGTAATATTCTACATCTATGGTTGTCAGTAGGTAGATGTAGAGTCCGAGTCATAGGATGAAGTACTCCCTTAAGGCTCAAACTATTTTTCCCGAAGTTTGCAACGGTGGTGAAGGCTTTGAAAAATGTATTTGTGTAAGACTGCCAGCACATTTAGTTTGATTTCATTTCAAGCTCTTTAGCTTGATCACGTAACATATGCATGCCACAAACGTTGTGTTTGGCGGGAGGACAGAGGCTCTAATTAGAAACAGGTCAGCGGACGGCGCTGCTTGTAAAAAGCAAAAAATGTAAAAAAAACACACACACACACACACACACACACACACACACACACACACACGGCATCCAAACGGAAAAACATGTTATAAAACAAATTGTACAGACCAATTACCAGAATCATGTTCCGAAAGATGTAGCCCAAGGAATACCAGTCACCCATGTACACACAACTAAAATATGACCGTGAGTCACAGGGAGGTGAAGCAGTCGTGGTTTCAAGCATACCCTCTGGTCCCGAAAGAACATTTTCACAGACTGCAAACCAGAAACACGCAGCTGCAAGATCACAGCTAAGGTTTTTTCTTTCCCCCCCGTCGTTTGCTATCTCTGAAATGTGTTGAAATATTTTGGAAATAGTAACAGAGTGGATTCGAAAGAGGAATAATTGAATAAAATAATACACATTTATTACTTTAAATAAGTAAGTATGTATACTCAGAATCTTGGAAGACTAAAAATAAAATGTAAGGACTGATAGTTCCACGAATATTTTTAGAAACTTAAATTGTTCTTGTTTTTTGTGGGAGTTTTTTTGTATAAATGCAAAAGAAAAAATGGAATACATGAAAAAAAAGAACACAAAATACAGCTTATGGCTTACCTTTTCTGTATTCAAATTTACTACCAATTAAAACTGCTTATGTTGTCTAATTTAGAAATTCCTTCACATTTTTCTCATCTGTCTCACTTGGTATTACGGTACACTATCTGTGACATTGTGTGTTTGTGCCTAAAATATCATTTCTGTTTCATTGGTGTCTGGTTCTGTCTTTTCACCACTTTTGTTCTGTGTGTAATATTGCAAAACCAAACAGTTTGCTTAAATATGTAGACGAGTTTGAAATATACTGTGTGCCAAGACAAGCTTGTGGTTTTAAAATTCTAATATAAATACATTATTTTGTAATTACTTTTCATACACAACTTTTACTTGCTCTTTAAATCTGGACACCTAAAATCATAAAAAAAAAAAAAAAACACAACACAACAACTTACATTTGTTTTGAATTTTGTAGCCCTATTAAGGCGCATATTTAGGCTCAGGATATGCAGGATGTAAACCCCTGCAAAACCCTGAAATTAGTTTTCGGTAGGGGGCGTTGCCCTGTGAACTCACGCTGGGGGAGGACCTCCATACCCCGTGCCTTCTACTTAGGATTTCTAGCCTACTTTATGTACATGTGGTGGGTGGGCGGTCTAAACAGACAATTTCTAATCTCCTCCCCCCCACCCCCCATCTCCATCCCCATCCTACATTCAAGAACCAGTACTGAGAATTTCTTTGGTCTTTGTTTCCTCCCCCAAATACATTTTCATAAAAAAGTCATTCACATTGTTTCCAAGATAGTCTTTAATATCCCAGTTAAGTCAAAACTCATGCATGATCTTGGCTAGATACTCTCTGGAGGGTCTGGCAAAAAAGTTGTCACTCCAGGCGAAGTAAAAAGCTCAATTGTGTTTAACGTTTGGACAGCAAAAAGTGCAATAGTTACAGACTCAGGGGCATCATATCATTATTTGGTATAGTACCTTAAAACTAGAGGTTTTGGACAGGTCAGAGAAAGAAACAAAAAAAGGTACGTTTAAGTGTTTTGTTTGATTTGTAAAAGGCAGCTAACCTTGTCTTACACTGCTCTGAAATTTGAGAATTCAGTTAATTGAGAACATAAAACGCCAGTCTATGTGCATGTTCCAAAGCACCATCAATCCAAACATCTCAAAACAATTTAATTGGCAACAGCAGCACACAATTAGAACTAGGGCTGTGTCCGAAGGTTAGTTCGCTAGCCAGGGATTCGAAGACCGTTTTAAACCTTTGAAGGTTCTTCAGACGGGTTCAAGCACTGTGTTTTGTTTTTGTTTTTTCTCTTCCTATTATCAGAAACTGTTTGACAATGTGTGAATACTATAAAATCACACATTAAATGTCACTCACATGCAAACTTCGATCTTTTGATTTGTATAATGCAGAGGTTCTCAAACTGTGGTCCGCGAGCTAAATTCAGGTGGTCCGCGGAAAGGTTGCATAATTATGGAAAGGAAGAGGCAGCGAGTTTATAGATCCTACATACAGTACAGAATTTTACATACAGATAGCTGATGATTAAGTATACCATGAGAACTATTGTAACGTATAGTGTTGGAATCAATACTACGTTATTATGAACTATATTACTCATAATTATTCTCGTAGCATACGGTAACTAATTCTGAGCTCACATGACTTGGTTTCCATCATTGTCATGTGGAAAGTACTGTAGCTTAATGGGCGGAGTGATGACGCAGACAGGCAGTAAACAGTTTCAAAAGCAGCATATCTTTTTATTATCGTCAGGACACAAGATGTTAACACGGCAGCACAGTTCTCTAGCACTCTCAAAACACCCACCCCGTATGAACACGCAGGCTCCCCTTTTATAAGCCCAAACACCCCTTTTATAACCCCTTAATTTAGCCCCATTAACCACACTCCCCCAAACAGTTATTTCCCCTCTCATTCCCTGTCCACGTGAACACTCGCAGAACCGACCGTGCACTTCACATGGACAATTCTGTGAGCGTCCTTTCGCGGGCTAGGATAAAGGCTCCTAGCGCCGCTCTGCCGGTCCAGTCTGCCTAACAGACTCAGACTCGAGACTCAGCTGTCAGTCTCGCGCACAGCAGCACAACACAGGCGCTCACCGTTACAGTACTGTACCAAAATCCAGTGCGTTTTCTAAAAACGTAGTGCAGTAGGCTAGTAGCAGTCGTTAAATCTCCAGAAATGAATCTGTGGCTGAAAACGGGACCTTTGAAAAAGAAAACAACAAATAATCAAACCAGTGATAATAGTGATACCAGTGAAAAGTCCTAAGTCGAACATGCGACTACAGAAATTGGACATACATCTACAGAGGATTTGAGTGCAGGTCTGTGTGTGCCAGGTACCAGTACAAGCGGAAGTACCGGTAATGAAAATAGATCGAAACGCCGAAAAACGGTAAGAAAATACACCTCGAGCTATATTAATTTGGGCTTCACGTGGACTGGTGAACCAGAAGAACCAAGGCCACAATGTGTGTTATGCTACGAAGTATTGGCTAATGAAAGTTTGAAGCCTGTCAATCTCTGTCGTCATTTGGAGACAAAACATGCTGCTTTCAAAGATAAACCGTCTGATTTTTTTCTGCGCAAACTCACCGAGTTGAAACAAGGGAAAGCAAGTTTGTTTGCTAATGCAACAGTAAATTTAAAGGCCCTGGAAACTTCATATCGTGCCAGCCTTCGAATTGCCAAAGCAGGGAAGCCACATATTATTGGGGAAGAACTTATTCTGAAAGAACTTGCGTCTATAATGTGCGGACAGAAAACGGCAAAGCAGATAGATTGTGTGCCTCTCAAATGACACTGTCACGCAGAATTCATGATATGGCAGCTAATGTTAAAGACATTCTTGTGAAACGTGTTAACTGCAGTAGGTATTTTGCATTGCAACTGGACGAGACCACTGATGTCACTAACCTTGCAGATCTTCTTGCTTACATCAGGTATGAGTGGGAAAGGAAAGTACTGGAAGACATTTTGTTTTGTCGTTCGCTACCAACAAGAACAACCGCAGAACATATTTTTCAGTTGTTAGATGAGTTTGTGAAGGAACACGGTATTGATTGGCAACATTGTGTCGGAGTATGTACTGACGGTGCACAAGCAATGATGGGAAGACATAGTGGGGTAATGGCTCGTATCCACGAAGTGGCACCAAATGCGAAATGGGTGCACTGTAGCATTCATCGAGAGGCACTAGCTGTCAAGAAAACGACAGTGGAAATGAAGGCCGTTTTGGACTCTGCTGTGAAGACTGTTAATTTCATAAAAGCACGACCTATGAATTCTCAAATTTTTAGCGTACTGTGCAATGAAATGGGTAGTGCCCATGTCCAACAACTTCTTCATACAGAAATACGGTGGTTGTCAAGAGGCAAAGTACTTACTCGTTTGTTTGAGCTACGTTCAGAAGTACAACTATTTCTAACAGACCATTCATTCCAATTTACAAGCGGTTTTGAAGATTCATCCTGGCTCTCGCGACTGGCTTACCTCTGCGATATTTTCACACACCTAAATGAGCTGAACGTGGGGCTGCAGGGAGTTTCAGTGACTATATTGGAAGTGCGAGACAAAGTCAATGCAATTATCAAGAAACTTGACTTGATTGCAAGTCGCGTAAAGAAGGATGACTTCAGCGCATTTCCAACATTGGAAGGTTTTCTGTCTGAAAATGAACTGGTTCTTGACAAAACAAAAAATGACATTGAAGAACATCTTGTTGCTCTCAAGAAACAGTTTGAAGATTACTTTCCAGTTGAAGCAGAAACCAACTGGATTCATAACCCATTCGTCATTGAAATCAGTGAGCTGCCCGCTGGTTTCTCCACTAAGACACCAGAGTGCTTGTTGGAGCTTTCTTGCGACGAAACTTTAAGGTCAGAATTTAAAAGACATTCCCTATTGGAGTTTTGGATTCAGAGAAATGGAGAGTTCCAAAATTTTAGGGGGGGAAAGGAAAAAAAAGAAAGGCACTTTTGCATATAAAAAAGCGATTATATATATATATGTTTCATGAGACTTAACAGCTGTTCATCACTGTGAGGCAATGGAGTGTACTCTGTTTTTGCCATTGCCTGACAGAAGAAAAATGTAATTTTCTTTTTAACCAGCGCTCCATTTCTTTTTTTAACTTTATACTTAGCCCTATTTTCACCTGTTTATCCACTGTTTTCATTGTTTAACTACTGGATAGTTTGTGCTGCATGCATGTAACTTATCAAAAGTTCCTTTCATATTATGAAGGTAGTAGAGATGAGAATAGAAGTTTAAAAAAAAAAGCTTGGTCACTGCTATATATACTGTAATTGTAGATGGCTATTAATAAATAAATAAATAAATAAATAAATAAATAAATAAATACAAAAAAATAAATTATTGCACCTTTGAACCTCAATATGAGGGGGAGGGGGGCGCTGAGCTAATCTTTCCAACGACACCGCCCCTTTCAGTCTAGCTGCTACAATGACGGCGCAATAGACTCAAAACCTAGGAATATATAAAAGGAGGATAGGACAGGTCAATCCTGTGTTGCAGTTCGGTACTCAATTACAGGCGCCATTTGTGGAGCCCACTCGGTACTGAATACATTGCGGCGATGCTGTGTTGCAGCGCCAGGATATACCGTTTTTTTCAACAATACAAAATATTTATTTATTAATATAAAGCATTATTTTGCTGAGCTTGTATGAGCCATGTATGTGCCTGATAGAACTGTAGTACCAGTGTGTTGTATTTGTTTTAAAACTTTTAATGTTATTTTTGTTATAAAATGACTTGTGTTTCTTTAAATAGCCATTTAAAAACGGACAACGTGGTAAAACGATAACTGTGGTATATTTTTTGATGGTTACTATACCGTCAAAATTTGATACTGTGACATCCCTATTTACCAATAGGGGTTTAAGGATGATTTAATTGCGCAGAAGTTTCCCTAGTTAGATGACGACCTGATATCTCTTCAGTCAAAGAAGCATGCATGGTAATTTGAGACCATAATGAAGTTAATGAAAAACAGTAATATAGCGTGCCTTCTGTACTAAAGCAGGATCAGCTGTTGCAGGGAAAACGCAGTTTATTTCTCAAACTGACCATTTTAAGAGAGGTGAAAGTACAACGCATAGAAATACTTGGGACTGTAATTAGGAAATATACTGCTGAGACATTTAGGGAATTAAATGAAATGTACAGCAGCTTACTTGATTGCAGTAAAAACATAAAAACTGCTGTTCACTAAATTTACCTCTTAGATTGTGCTAATTAAAATATATGACAATGTGCTTGCAGTGGTGTACTTAATACTGCAAATAGCAGAATTAACTCCCTGAAATTTAAACTTGTTTTTACTTAAAAATAAACATAAGAGTGTTGCATGCTAACCAACACCTGAGTATGCGAGCTGCAGCATGCTGTTTCCCATATTACAACTGTACACAATTAAATGGTGTGGTCACCAACACTTTAAAATATTTAAAATATAAACATGCTGAGTTCATTGCAGTCATCAGATGCATAGATTAACTTTTAAGCAGAACGTGGCTACAGACAAGTGAGAACAGACATTCATTTCTGTGTCTTGGCAAGATGTTGTATTTTAAGCACTTGAATACAACAGCAACCAACATACTTCTGAAGTGGCACCCAGCAATTGGATTTGGTGGCCAATTTTTTGACCCAAAGAGCTATTGTAGGGCCCTATGAAATCAGTTTTATTATTTTGAATTTTTTGGATTTCTTTCTTCCTAATTTCGGATTGTTTTAAAAAATCTGTAATTTGTTAGTTTGTTTTTTATAACCAATAAATAGGTGTAATATCTCAGAGAACTCTGGAGAAAACATGCAGCAACTAGATGCTACATTCTGCAGTAGTCATTACAGTACCATCTGCTCAGAATAACTTCTAGGTAGTCATTTTCTCCCCAAGCATTTAATCACCAGCACCTGAGAAAACAGGGATCACTAGCATTAGATTCTAAATATATACGGATACTTTCACTTTATGTTGTGCAATAGTTTCAAATAAACATTGTGTTCTCTTCTCAAACAAATTAATTAAATAAAATATAGTTTTGTGCTGCACAGCACAAGTTAAATTTTAGTGTACACTAAAAAAACAAACCAAAATGGATATATTATATTTATTACAGGTACCATACATCGATATGCCAAGAAGCCGTGAAAAACTACCTCATCACAACTTGCTTTATAATCCAACAAGGTTGGACTATATATGATACTGATATTAAGAATTGTTCTTAATCAATTATGGGATATAATACCATAATAAAAAATGTCTGTACTACTAACCCAGACTTTCTTAAATACAGGTCTAATTTCCAGAAAGAAAAGCAGAAGCCTCGTTTATTTTAACTATTTAAACAATCAAAAAACGCTGTAGGATTCGACATGCTCTGCAGTCTGAAAGACGTTCCTGTGCTTTCGTACACATGTTAGATTTCAAATATTTGGATTTATTATAGGGAAAAAGTTAAGTGCAAAACACTGGTAAATGTATTAAGTAGCTGATTTTACTGAATTAGCATAGGTTTTTTTCATCTACATTGTTTTAGTTTGGTTAAAAACTTTTGCTCTCTGCAGTAATAAACTAATAAAAACAAAAATGGGGGACACCAGACCACAGCAGGAGGATTTTGGAAATGGGCACAAACACTACCAGATGTGAGGAAGATTAACTACACAGGTTAGATGAATTGTTTGTGGCACTGGGGTATTTTGGCATGTTTGTGAAACAGCAGCTGCAATACCAGCCTTTAAGTTTTAGTAGAGGTATTCAAGTTACAATTGGTCTCTAAGCATTAACCTTGCACATTAAAACTACTTTGATGTTTTTGTTTAGACTAAAAGAACTGGGATTTTTGTCCTAAACATTAGGAGGTTAAAGAGTTCATGGTTTATTACATTTTCGGTTTATCATGTGTTTCAGTAACTCAATACATTTAAAACTGCCAGAGATATATTTTTGATCCGGTTTGTTAATTTACCGAAATGGACCCAGTCCTAAACGTTAGTTGGCATGTGGATTATTTGACAATTGGAATTTAATTGTTAACATTTTTAAAAGGTTATTGTTTATAAATGTCACTACCATTGATTTTAGGATAACTTTCTTTTTTGCCGCTACCACTACACTTCTGTGTGTATATTAACTTGCTGATTTAAGGAACTGTTGCAAATGCGTCATGGCAAAAACAACTAAATAAAACATTTAAAAGTGAACAAACCTTTTTAATTCTGTGAAAATAATCAAAATGAATTGTATTCCAAGGTGCATTATTATACTAAACGTTTAGCCTTTCAAGATACATTTATTTCTGTAATATGAAGCAAAAATCAAGTTCAGTATATTTATTTTGAACCGGAGCATAGATGTGCCAATATGCAATGGTTTTAAAAAGACAGAGAAGGAAAAAAAATTGACTACTGAAGTGACACTACAGAGAAGTACTGTACAAGACTGTAGACCACGGCACCAGTGCTCCACAGCACCCTCTCAATGCCTGTCGTCACTCGCCTTCAACGCGCCCTTCACTCAAGCTTCACGTTATAAAACGGAGACCAATCCTGCCATCTCTACGAGGCACTCACTCTCCATTAACACAGGCATGAATCTTGTTACTCTCATGTTGTATGTACTGTATACAATTAAAAATGATCAGGTGCCAACAATAACGCAAACCAGCGACGGAAACCACACAAAGGTCCTGTACCAATGTGTTATATTAAAGGTTTGTTTTTTGTTAAGAAACAAAGCTGTGTAGCTTAAAATCAACTGAACTGTTATGAGAATATACTGATAACATTTTTGGGGTCTCATCCAAGACTTAAAATGCCCCATTAGAAAAGTGGGATATGGATTTTTTTTTCTTCTTTTTGATTCCGCTCTAAAATAAAACAACTATTATGCAACAGGCACTTCGCCAAGCGCTCGATCCAACATTTCAGAAAGTACTGTGAATCTGTAATTACTGAAAGAATTTGTACGACTGCCAAATACAGAGATCCTTTTTTAACCCAATAAGTGCCATTGTTCTCATTTGAGGACAGGCTACGTTGTACTTTTTTTGGAGCATCTTTAACTGGCATCTACCAATTATTTTAATGTTCTCTAACTATATTGTCATGATAATTTACTCTAATTTTGTTAACTTCAAAAGTCTAAATATAATGTATCATAACAAATACAGCTTGTGTTTTGATTTTTTTCGAAGAAATTAATTTGGTATTTAATGGGTTAAGCAAAAATAGATGGCACAACTTATCTACACAGACTATTTTGTCTTATCAAATGCACATAGAAAAACTCTTGCATCACCCTCTGAACACCAGAAGCTTTAATAATAAAAGAATAAATACATACATAAAAAAACACACAAAACAAATCAAGACAGCACAGATCACACATTTCTATTTGGATAAGTCTCTACCAGCTTTGCACATCTGGATACTGCAATTTTTGCCCATTCTTCTTTGCAAAATTGCTCAAGCTCTGTCAAGTTGGATGGGGACCTTTGGTGAACAGCAATTTTCAACTCTTTCCACATATTCTCAATTTGATTGAGGTCTGGGCTTTGACTGGGCCACTCCAGGACATTGACCTTTTTGTTTTTAAGCCACTCCAGTGTGGCTTTGGTTGTATGTTTGGGGTCATTGTCCTGCTGGAAGATGAATCTTCTCCCAAGTCCCAGGTCTCTTGCAGACTTCAGCAGGTTTTCCTCCAGGATTTCTCTGTACTTTGCTGCATCCATTTTGCCCTCTATCTTCACAAGCTTTCCAGGCCCTGATGCAGAGAAGCACCCCCATAGCATGATGCTCCACCACCATGCTTCACGGTAGGGATGGTGTTCTCAGGATGATGTGCGGTGTTAGGCTTGCGCCAAACATAGCGTTTAGCGTTGAGGCCAAAAAGCTCTATTTTGGTCTCATCAGACCATAGAATCTTCTTCCACTTGGTCTCAAGAGTCTCCCACATGCCTTCTGGCAAACTCTAGCAGAGATTTGATGTGAGTTTTTTTCAACAATGTCTTTCTTTTTACCACTCTCCCATAAAGGCCAGTTTTGTGAAGCACCCGGGCTATTGCTGCCGTATGCAGTGTCTCCCAGCTCAGCCGTGGAAGACTAACTCCTTTAAAGTTGCCATAGGCCTCTTGGTGGCCTCCCTGACTAGTGCCCTTCTCGCCCAGATACTCAGTTTTTGAGGATGGCCTGTTCTAGACAGATTCGCAGTTGTGCCATATTCTCTCCATTTCTTAATAATGGACTTTACTGTGCTCCAGGGGATATTCAATGCCTTGGAAATGTTCTTATATCCTACCCATGATTGGTGCTTTTGAAGAACCTTATTCCGGATTTGCTTTGAATGTTCCTTCGTCTTCACGATGTAGTTTTTGTTAGGAAATGTACTAACCAACTGTAGGACCTCCCAGAGACAGGTGTATTTAACCTGAAATCATGTGAAACACCTTAATTGCACACAGGTGGACTCCATTCAACCAATTATGTGACTTCTAAAGACAACTGGTTGCACCAGAACTTATTTTAGGTGGGTCATAGCAAAGGGGGTGAATACTTATGCAATCAATTATTTTCTGTTTTATATTTGTAATTAATTTAGAACAATTTGTAGATTTTATTTTTCACTTTGGCATTATGGACTTTGTGTTGATCAGTGGCAAAAACACCTAGTTAAATCCATTTTGATTCCATGTTGTAACACAATAAAATGTGGAAAAGCCCAAGGGGGGTGAATACTTTTGAGAGCCACTGTATATTTTGTATTCATTGCTTTTTTGTTTGTTGCTTTTTACTAAATTCTCAATGCATATATTATTCTGTATACAGTGCTCCTCCTTTACAAACGCTAGTCAGGAGCCAGTTACAAGACCATGCTAATTTTCGTAACGTATTTGAATGGCATTATGGGGCAAATGTTTTAAAACACATCACAACTTAAGTCAGTAAACCATAATTTAAAAAAATATGTCTTTACATTATTCAACCAATCAAATCAATACATGCCATTTTAATTTATTTTAAATTTTAAAAATTTATCTTTAGAATTTCATATTGCTCTTCCCTAATTTGTTAATGCATATTCCACATTGTAAGGTGTAGTATGAATAGAAATCTTTCCTATTCCATACTACACAATGTGTAGTATTCAAACTGACATTGCTGTTTGCAAGATACACATGCAAGGTCCGACTTGACGCATGTAGCCGGATGAATGTAGTACTGTGTATGCCGGCCTGTGATAAGTCTGCCCATTAAAGTAATAATAATGAAAAAGTGTACGCTATCAGATTTCATTACAGATACCCTGTACGCAAAAACGGAACTTTACATTTAAAAAATACATCATCGTACAGGTGAGGGGTAGGGGTTTGCTGATACTCATTTTCTGAATAATTACTTGACTATTTCACACATGGTGTCCTATTTGCATGGGAACATGCACAATAGCCTCATGACATTTTTCCCCCATATAAAAGCAAGGGGGGAAAAAATATACAAAAAACCAATATATTTATTGTGTTTAGCTATTTAAAAAAACAAACATTCACACGTTTCCACAGCGGTAGCTCTTGAGTAGGGTTAAGGAAAGGTCACGTTTACATGATGAATCAGTTGCATTTGCTAGTTTCATGACGTACTTTCATTGTCAGTTTACAGCCTCGGTATGGCAGTAAAAATGTCAATGCCCAGCATGAAAGGAAAATACGCTTTTAAAACCCTCAATGAGGAAGTTAATTACCATTGATTGGTACTCAATTCTATAGGTGACTGAAGACTCAACACACTAATATATATTTTGATTTTATTTTATTTAACATTTGCTTTTGATGTAGATAATTTGCTTGCATCCAGTGTAGAACTGCCTGTAGGTTACACTGGCATGAGAATGGTCTGTAACAGGGGTGTCCAACCTTTTTAGCAATAAGTGCCATACTGATGAACAATTGGCCACGAAAGAGCCAGAAAGCCATAAACATTAAAACTTTTAAAATGTATAAAATCAAAATGTAACTATTTACATGTACAGACTGTAAAATCAAATATTAAGCAATAGGGAAAAAAATCCAGTGGAAAGAACTCTTGAAATTGGAGTAAGCTGCATCCTTCCACACCAAAGAAATAAGCTCTGCTTCACAACCAACCATTGCTCTGGCCCCATCAGATGGCATTGCCACTGGATTCTCTTTGGTAATATTCCACTTCAGTACTAGTCCAAGTGTGGTTTTCTATCCATAGCAGTAGTTTGGACATGCAATGATACAATGCCCAATAATTCTTCCTTGAAGGAAAAGTAATCTGGGCTGTGTCTGAAATATTACAGGATTCATCAATAGCTATTGATAACCCATCAGTTTCTTATATCATGTAGCATTTGTTCAATGTTCTCTGCGGATCTAGCTACTGTATTCCTGTCCAGCGGTACATCCATGATTTTTTGCATCTTTATATCTCTCACCTCTGCACACAGTCTAGTGTAGCTGCAGCTTCCTTATTTAGCAAACCATCAGTAAATGGTCTAATTTTTTGCAATTAGTCAGCACTCACATATCCGACCTTATAAAATTTTGACTTTAGTGACGGTTAAGAGTGTGACACATATCCAATTATTTCATTTTGGCCCGTTTCAACCCTTGCTCGTTTTTCAGGAAACACAAAAATACAATGTCAATGTCAAATACAATCTGAAATGACAGTTTAAAATGAACAGGCTCCACTTTTTTTGTTTATGGACTTTGCGATACACGGTGGGTGTCTAGTGATATCTACAACGTATCGACAATAACAAATCAACCAGTTTGTTACAGACTGGCAAACAATTTTGACTTAATTAAACCCTTGCCAAAAAAATTAAAATAAACTTAAAAAACACATGAAAAATACACAGCAACACAGTTTACAGTGCCTCTGGGTTTCTGATCGCATCACAGCAATTCCAGATTTTGTAAATCATTTGTCTACTTAATTGGCTTCATCACTGCCATTCTCATATCCAGTTTGGCATCTAACACACTGTTTCCCTTATCCAGCCCTTTTTTCCCCCAGTTCTGCATACCTGCCAGAGGTATATGTTCTGTATGAAACAAATGTAAAAGAATACCTAGATGGATTTATCTTTTCAATCATTGACAATTTAACTGTAACACTGTCTGCAGCTAATGCACGTCTTGACCTTTAACTCACAAGTATTTCCTGCCCAACTCATGTGATATCACAGGCAACTCGTAAAAGCATGAAAATGCCTCCTTTTTCACCAACTTGAGTTGTCTATCAATTCAAGTACTGGGACAATTCAGACCAATTCGAGCACACACTCGAGTTGGCTGTCCACGGAAACAAGGTATAATGTGTTCCCAAATCAATACACACCTAAAGTCAGACAAAAGTATTGGCACCCTACACTTAACAGGGCTTGAATTTCAGTGCGCGATTGCGGCAATCTGCCAGCACCACCTATGCACACAGTTGGAACAGTAGGAACACATTTCTTGCTTTACTCGCACATTACAGTTGGTCAGCAAGGACGGTTTCAAATAAACAAGGTTTTGAGCAAAATTGCCTCTATAGTCTCTTATGCCCACAGGTCCACTCGTGCATCAGATATACTAGAGTCTCAAAAATGCCTTCAGATAGCCAATGCAACACGTTGGAACTCTCAACTTCGCATGATCCCCTCCATCCTGAGGGTGCCAGATGAGAAGCTAAAAGAACTTGACACTCCACAGCATCTCACTGCTTACGTTAGGAATGTACTCAGTGACTTGATGGAGATTCTTGCACCGTTTGAAAATGCAACTCATTGCATTCCAGGTGAGAATACTGTCACTGGAAGCATGCCAGTGCCGAGAACGTGGATTCTGAAGGCTGAGATGATTAGGTCAGAAATTTGAGTCACCCTTTGTGTATGCCTTGCAAACCTCTGTTAACATGCACCTGTCACCTTACGAAGAGTGTGATGCATTCAAGTTACAAGTTACAGTGGTGCACATACAATGAAGCAGCAAGCACAAAGGAAAACCTTATTCTCAAGGCTACAGCTGAAACTGTTTGTATGACCTTACAAACAGAAAAGGAAGTCTGTGAACCACCTGCAAAGAAAAGGATTTTTCAGCCCACTTCTGTGTGCTCCTTCCAGTGTGGCCAAGGCTGAAATTGTAAACTACCTATCTGAACCATGTATACCTGAAGAAGCAAATCCTCTAGAGTTGTGGAAAGGACATGGGAGCCAGCACCCCTCTCTAGCAAAGATTGACCCAAGATATCTTTGTATTCCAGCTTCTTCCACACCAGTAGAGAAACTTTTCAGTATTGTTGGTAAAGTTTAATCGACCTGAAAGGTGAAAACTGAAGGACTCCACTTAAAAAGTTAACCCTTTGCGGTCCTATGTCGGACCAGGTCAGACATTATATTTTTTCCTTTCCGGTCCCATGTCGGACCCTGTCCAACATCAAAAAGACGTCAAGTACAGGTCCCTAGTCATTTTTTCTACGGAAAAAGCCGAGAAAAGCTTTCAATGGCCGAGTGAGGCCGATAGAAGCAGAAAAACCGGAGGCGGATCTGAGCAATACGCATAGTCCCTTTAGCACAGACATAACACGGACATAAACAAACAAGATAGCTGCTTGCACATTCAGCGCTGAAAAGAATATCGTGGACATTTGCCAAGCTTTTTGATATGTTATGGTAATAAAATAATGACTTGGATAGCATTATTGAGGAGTTGGGTGATAAAACGAGTTATCAGGAGATGATTTATCATACTTCTAGCCCGTTATCAGCAAAAAATATTTAGGGTTGGGTGGAAAAAAACAGGGGACAGTTGAGTAACCCGTACCACACTTTATTTGGCCTTTATTTGGCCTGATAGGTATGGCTGTATTTTTTTCATTGTAAAAAACGTTTTTTCATGGATTTCCCAGTCTAAAAATAGGTAGTTTTCTGAGCAAATTAGCAGCTGAGCAATTTACTATTAAAAAAATGTAAATAAATATCTTATGGATTATCATTATTATACAACAAATGTTCAGAAATATTTAAATGCTTTAAGGTTCTGGCGCATTGTTTGTTTCTTATTGTTAAATTGTAATAACAATAAATTGTAAAAAATAAATCTGATATAATCTGGGATGTTAAGGGGTTTTTTTTTGTTTGTTTGTTTTTTTGGACCCTCAAATGGACAAAGTTTGAGAGCCCCGATTACACTTTTTTGCAGTGCACAACATCTACAGTAGCTGCAACTTTGAAGCACATAATGCCTGTTTCAAATTGTCTCATTACAAAAATAGGTCTTTCTGTTCTTTTATTCCTACTAAATCAGTGTACTTACAATCATTTTCTACAAACAAGACATGCAATTGCTGTGAAACTTAAAAGAAAAAAGAAAAAAATCTACAATAGCAATGTATCATTTGCCACAATGGGGTTTTCAAACTGTACAGATTCTGGGCCTGGCAAAAACCATTTATGTTTTATCATTGATTATTGAAAACTGTGGGGGGGGGGGGGGGGGGGTCAGCAATATTTGACACAGCTAAAATATATTTTAATGTTTTGTTTCTTCTTCCTTTTTAGAAGTGGTAGATATATTGCTCTGTTTTGGCTTTATACGTTCTGCTTATAACAGCGCCCCAGTCATGAGTAGTTTCAATAAATACTGTACTTTAATGCTAACTTTTGGGGTATGCATTAACTACAACCTTACATTAAACCATAATGTTACTTTGAACTGTACAAAAACTTGGTCTTATAATAAAAACATCAATTCTTATTTGCTTTATTTACAACAACATAACTGAAGCAATTTTTTTTATTATTATTATTCCAACACCTGCATGTACATACATCATTTTTAAAGAAACAATAATATTGTATTCCTATTTAATCACCTTGCTATGACAATATAAAGCATCTAGACTCTCTCCAAACACAGAATATTGTATTTATTATATAGATTGACCTTCCAAAAATTAGGTTAACAGACAGGTACATTGGTAGGTTAGGTTGAGAGGCACCAAGAAATCCAGTATCAAGAACCCAGTCGCTTTTTCACCAGTCACAAACATGCATTGCAAGTGAGTGGATTCAACATTACGTGTTTTGGTCACATGTTTCTGGCAATTTTCAGGCAGTAAGGCCGAGGCAATGCATCATTGATGCATCGTATCATTTGACAACTATAGATAGTCATTCCTGTGCATCGTTTGTGTAAATGAAAACTTATTTTTTATTAAATTTGCAATTATTTTTTGCATTAGGCGCCGAGTTTCTCTACTCCCCTCATGTCTGACTCACTGAATCTGCAAGCGATTAAGCTTCCCTTCTCCCCCCTGCCTGCCCCCTGTGAGTGTTTACTGATGGGATTGGATCTGTGCAGTCGTATTCAAAGTAACAGAGTGAGTTAAGAGCGTTGTGCTAGAATTACAAATACTGTATCGACCGAGCTGCAATGCCTTCCGATGTTTGGCAATTATTTTCTAAAGTAAGACGGCAAAAAAGAAAAGTAAAGAAAGTGATGTTTGGGATACTCCGGTAACACAACTAATTTGTGTGACTATTTAATGAGTAGCAGGGGTCATGCTAGCCTTTAAAAATGTACATTTGTAAAAAGCATACCATCTCAAAATCTGCATTTTTATATACTGCATCAACATGGTTATATTATATTATTTCAGTGTAACTATTTCAGATTAACGAAGTTAACATGCAAAACAGTACACAGTATAAATAATGTTGAAGTTTACCTTGAAACGTTCTCTTTTGAAAATCACCCATTCACAACGTAAAAATCAGTGTTGTAGAACATGTTCCAATGTCTCTGCGGATAGCTGTCAACATCATAACTATTTACAATTTTGGTGTTTAAAAGTTCTTTAACTTTTCCTTTTACCACCCAAGTCAAAAATGATTTGGGCTCTTTCCAAATCAAAGTCTTAATTCTCAGGCGCTTCCATTGAAATTGTCATAAGTGTTAGATGATCCTCATGTAAGCGAGAGCGTTTGCTGGTCTGCACTCTGTTCTGAGTGACAGCTAAAACCCTGTTCTGCAGGTACACAAGTTACAGGTATCGTAATTGCTGCAAGTTTTGCGAAAGCTGGAAAGATGTCGGAATAGTTCAGTAAACACCCTCCAGGCCTCATCCATGGTCTTAAAACCATGATTTTTTGCGCATGTATTTTACTTGTCCAAATTCTTGTCAATAGGGAAGATGCTCTTATACAGATTACTGAGTCGCTCTAATGCCAGGGATCTGTGGTCTTCTACATCTCCGTTTTAGAAACACACTGCTGTTATTTTTTTGCGTTTCATTAAAAATGTACTGCGTATAAGACGCAACCTCCGGAGATGGCACCCTACAAAACTTCAAACAAAATCTGCATTTATTTATTTGAACGACCCCCAAGTAAAAATTAAAAATTAAGAAAAACAACCAAGATCGTTCAAAGTTGTACCTGGTCAGAAGTATTTGGCATACCGGCAACGTCAGTCCCTAGTGAGCAGGTATTCAGTAATGCTGGGCAGACTGAAGCAAGTGCCAGTCATTGCTTAAATTAAAACAAAATGTGGACACTATCTTGTTCCTTAACACAATTCAAATATAAGCCATGAACAACATTCTTGTTACTAAAATGCTGTGGACAGTGATCACTTTTTTTAAAATTACTTTTCTTCTCTTGATTGGTTGTTACTATATGTATTTAAAACAACTTTTTTTTTGGGGGGGGGGATTTTGCTTTGTCCCCCAAATGGTACAAATCAACACAAATAAGGTATATAAATAAATAAATATATATATATTTTAATTACTATATGCATAAACTGATGTAATCAATGTAATATGCATAACAGTTTTTAAAGTGTTACTAGCAATGTTACACAGTAATCCACAGCTCCACACATACTATTACTGCAGTTTTTTTTTACCCTTTCACAACGTCGATGAATCGATGCTTTGGCTTTTTTGGAGAACAACATATCGATAGTGAAAAATGAGGCATCGCCCCCAGCCTTACCAGGCAGTCTACAATTAGCTGTCTGAGCATTTCTATGTTCCATTCACTAGCTACCACATACAGTATATTCACAATTGACTATTGAGACGCCGGAAACCAACGAAGTACAAGACGTTTGAGAACATGCAAACTCAAGCTGTGCAGCAAAACTGCTATGCATATAAACCACCCACCAAGCAGCTTATCTGGAACAAACATGGTACTTCCATGTTAAGATATCTGTTCAAAATTCAGACAAGTATTTGAATATTTGTTCATTTGCAAAACGGAATTCGAAGCCATTATTTGTAACACTATTTAAGCAAAAAAAAAAAACAAATCCCAGAAGTAAGAACTGGTTGTGATGGCCTTCATTTACTCCAAAGGATGCCATGTTGTAGTTAAGTTTAAAAAAAATGTTCTTGTGTGTATTTCAGGCAAAAAAACCACACAGACATTGGTTGTTTTTTTTTGTTTTTTTAATCCCTGCCATTGCCATTTCTTTGAAAAAACAACATTGACACATTTTCACAAAGCAATGTCATTACTGATGCTTACTTATTCTTTTTTTAGCTGAACAAGCAAGTGAAAACTGTCAAATGTAACTTGAAAAGGGTGGGTTGTTTAATGAGGGGGGGGTGGGGTGGGGACATTTTGGTCCTTGTTTGGACCAGTGTTGGAAAGCATAAAGCATTCCTGAGTGAGTCTATATATATTTTACTACATCGTCATTCACACTGGTGTTGCTTTAAAATAAGCTGCTTTCAGGAAACCTAACAGCTGTTCGTCCCTGTGAGACCGAGCACTCTATTGCTTTGCTGTTGCCTGACGAAGTTTTTGAATGCAGCAGAAAAAGGTGTTTTCTTTTTAACCAGCGTTCTATTTGTTTTTTTTAGTTTTTTTTTAAACTCTTTACACTCAGCCCTATTTCCGCCTGTTTTTCACCGGTTTTCATTTATGTATGTGTTTAACTACTGGATAGTTTGTGCTGCATGCATGTAACATATCAAATGAAAGGCCACAAAATGGCCTTTCATATTATATAAGTTGCAACAGGATCAGGCATACTGTGTGGCAGAGATGAGAATATATGTTTAAAAATAAAAAAACAACACTTTTCTATTGTAATCATAGATGTAAAAAAAAAAAAATCTAGCACCATTAAAGCTCAATATGAAATAAACATATGGGGGGGGGGGGGGGGGGGGAGGTGAGCTGAGCTTCTAAGCTTTCCAACAATACCGCCCCTTTCAGTCCCCTTGCTGTTACAATGACAGAGCAATAGACTAAAAAATGTATGGAAGGCCATCTGGGTCAAAAATGCATTGGGTACTACACGTTTCAAATATTCGCTACACGTACCCATTTGGACCAATCAGCGCACAGAAAGGACTACATGTACTAATTTTTATTGGTACGTGTTCTAAAAAAATGACACAAGCTACGTATTTCCTAATTATATGGTTTAAAAAACTATTGTTGCTCGAGACGAGGACTTGAGCATTACAATTTCCAAGTACTCAAATCAAACGCCACTCTCCTCTACATACTATACTAGTGTACATAAACCCCCCAAACATTGCCACAAATTCTATTTTAAATGACAAATTAACACACAATCAAGTAATATAATGTTTGCCTTGTGCAGTTAATTGTATATGGTCATGTATTACTAAATAACAAAGAATTCAAATTCATGTATCCACACAACTTTACATTAAATTGTAAAGAGATGCCTGGCCTACCTGTTTGAAGTGTGTCTCAGGGTTCCTTTACTTTAGTACAGTAGTTCCAACATACAAATAAAAACTGTACTAAACATAAACTGTTTTATGGGTCGGCACAGTATTGGGATAATCTTACATAGATTTCAAAACTGCTGAATTCACGATTCACACGCACTGTCCTCATAGGTGATAGTGTGATCACGCCCATGTTCAGCCAAATCTTTAGAGCAAATGTTTTTGATGTTTGCTTTTTATTGCCATCAGTAACTCCATCCACAATCATTCAGAATGTTTTCATTTCAAATTGTGAAGCACTTCTCGTCCGGTTCCTCAAAATACTTCCAAACCTGGATTCCTTTGTTTAGAGATGCCATTTTAAATACAGAACCAACTCAGAAAAATACGCTGATCATTAATGTTATTTAACACAGCCGTGGAATTGATACCATACCACGCCCACTACAGGCATAAACACACACAGTGTACCAATAAAGCGCCAGATCGACAGAGAATAAAACCCGCCCCAGAGTCAATCTTTCTGTTGCACCAAATCAGAAAAACTACTTGGAGGCAATTGCCAAACCCCTTCCTTTTTATAATATCCGCCCATACTGTGGCACTAGAGCAGTCTCCTACGCGACGGACTACTGATGATAAATTACTAAAATTAATACATAAAAAAATATGTGTTTGGTGACATTTGTCAAGTGACCGGTTATACGTCTAGCATGTTATTAAACGTTTTACCACTTCTTTAGAGTTTATACATTTAGAAATTCCCATCCCTACCGCATACACACACTGAATACATCTTTGCAAAGCCCTGAATATGTACTTTTAAAAAAGCCAGGTAGGTAGCTTTCACAGTGCCCGAGTACTATGTGCGTAACCTTCGGAGCGCTGGCGCCTCAAAATGAATGGGGCTGAAAGTCACCACTTGCAAAAAAACACAATGTCGTATTATTTTTTTAATCTGTTTACTTACTGCATTGTACTGAGTTTCGCGGCACTTAATATCCAGCACTACTTTATTTATTTTAACCAGAACTATGCAGAATGGATAAATAAAACTTGCCTTACCTTAAACATATAATAATATGACAAAGAATTTGAATAATGTGTTGTCTTTCGTTGACTATATCTGGTTGCGCTTTATGTTCTACATTTTCTTTTTCATAACTGTTTTATTATGGTAAATTGATCTGTTTATTTAGGCACTCTACAATTTGACTGGGGAAAGATAACATAGGTTTATTGGAGTTCACAAAAAAAAAAGTTAACCTTTCCACTTCCTTTTTATTTTAATTATTGAGCTTATTGCTTCTTTTAATTGTTTTCTTTATGTTAGGTTTTCAGGGCATTTTGTTAATGCACGTCTTTTTGAATGCAACTGTTCACTTTTTTTTTTTTTTTACACACACACACACACACACACACACACACACAGTATTCCGGGCGGTGACATTAATGTGAATGACAAAGCTGCTGAACAAAACGTCGGCATGTATCTACCATTCTATTTATCTGCACTCTCCATTGCCTTTGCCATTCCCTGACGGGAAGCTTCTACTTGGCGTTTCTTTTTCAAAGCTACGTTGTGTGCACTGCGCTTGAATGACTCCAGCCATGGGTAAATCTTCAGCCATTTTGCCTTTCACTTCACAGCCATCGCTCGTTTGTTTTATTATCGCATTCTGCCTAACATTTTTCATTGCACAACGGTGGCTTCTGCAAACTTTTTTTGCCTGCAGCAGTACAATCAGCTGCCTCGTCGTTGCAAGGTCCATTTCGTCTTTTTATGCCTTGTTTTTTTAAAGTTATAAAAGGAAAGCAACTCCCAGTCACCGCCTGCAAAATAGCACGAGGGTCTTAAATACCGTCCGTCCCCCGTCCCCCCAATACTGTTTACTTTCCTCTTACTGCAATAGACGGAGTCTTGATGGCTTCTACAAAAACAAACAATGCTTACAGACGGCTGCCGAGAATCACATATCACAGTGTGATTAGGCATTCTAAACTGGGTGAAAACTAGGGGAAGAGGGAAGAAAACAGCAGGGCGTGAAAATAATCGATGGCAATTGCCGCAATGCCTCTCAAAAAGTTGCCTATATGCCCGCCAGTCATTGCCACCGGTGTCTGTCAACACCAGCACATCTGATCTACAACCCATTCACAAGCTTGCTCAGCGTCAACTGGCCCGTTATGTCACAATTCAACTGAATTCTGTCTAATCTCATCCTGCGAGAAAATGCCTCATTATCATAATGTATTATTGTTGCTGTTCTTTTTACTGTGCACCTCCCAGCACTAAGCCACGAGACAGATGTATTGTATCATTGGTTAATGAAGTGCAAACAGGGGGAGGGATGCTGTTAGACTGAATTCAATATGACCACGCCTCCAAAAAATTTCAGTCACACGTGTTCACTGGCAGTGTGTGACCTCCAGGCTAACTCAAAAAGAAAGGAAAAAGAGCGGTCTAAAGCAGCAGCGAAGTAAGAAATGGGTGCACAACAATTTGTCCAACAGTAATAATATTAATGTGAACTTACATCAAGTACTGCAGAAATTGGTTGTGCCTTCATGTTAAGAGCCACTTGCACAGTTTGCATTCCACTGTGTTTGGATCATTTAGGCATTTCACAAAAAAATATCAAAACAGCAGAGAGTTTTCAGGCCATTTCTTTAGCAGCTGCAATTTAATTTGTTTTTCGATGCTTCGCTGTCCGCTATTTCACGCACGTGAATGGCATTCAAATAATTTAGACCTATATATTTGAATTTCCCTTTTTAATTTACAGCTTAGTGAATAAAAAAAAAAAAAAAACACACTTAACATATCACATTACACAATCACAAT
The DNA here is from genome assembly GCF_902713425.1 of Acipenser ruthenus. Lineage (NCBI taxonomy): Eukaryota > Metazoa > Chordata > Actinopteri > Acipenseriformes > Acipenseridae > Acipenser > Acipenser ruthenus. The sequence continues at coordinate 37,670,741 of NC_081196.1, forward strand.
ATCTATTATCATATATGGTATAAGGAGATCTGATTCTATGCTTAATTACACATTCTGACCCATTCCATGTCATCAGTGTATATACAGTGCTAATTTACAGACATTTTAATGACCGTTGCTGTTTTGTAATTCAGTGTAATCCCCTCCACCCCCAAAACAGCAACGCTAAAAATGAACATACAAATAGGTAGATAATTTAGTTTTGCTCAAATCCTTACACCAAAAAAAAAAAAAACACACAAAACAAAAAAAAAAAAACAAGCAAGTAGCTATGCACGACATGGTTCAAGCAGCAGCTCCCTGCGTTATGAAACAAGTAGGAGAGATAACATAATAGTGAATGAAACACAATAGAGAGAAGTGGATCGAGTTCTGTTTTCATTTATTTGTGTAATACCTTCTCTACTTTTTAACTAGTAAAACGTGTGCTTTCACGAAAGGGTCTACAATGTGTATGCTTTAAAACAGCATACCTTTTTTTCCCCTGAATTGAGTGTCCAGCAATCCACCATAACAAAACTGTAAATCCTTTGCAACTGTAAATTTCAAGAACTGTGAAACTACATAGTTCCACAGTTTCACATAAACTACAAAGTCTCTCAAATGTAAACATCTGACATTATGTACATCCAGCTGTTCATCGTTGTGATGCAGAGCACTCTCCATTGCCTGACTAAGTTTCTACTTCGAGTTCTTTTTTTTTTCATTGGTTTAAAATATCACCTTTACACAGATACATCCCCCTAAAGCACTAGGATACAACTGGACTGCTGTAAATACAGTAAAATGAAGAGGTTTAGTTGCCCTTAAAAGAATGTGTATGTATTCCTTTGAGTTGCTGGCTTTCTTCTTTTAGGCTGCATTCCCACTGGCTCCGTTTCAAGCGCACTCGGTGTGCGTCGTTTGAAACTGTGCTTGCTGTTCACACTTCTCTGCAAGCAAAGGTGCCCAGGTGCCCAGTTTTTGGTCCTTTTCCATTTTTTTTAGGGCCAAGTTAGTTTGTGTTTACAATGCATTTTGCAAGTGCACTCGGTTCGCTTATATGTACTGTGAACCGGATGTTTACAATATTCTGCAAGGTATCTTGAAAGGTAGCAGCTATTAGTATTGCTCCAGTTTTTAATAGCATTTTTTAGATTGTTACATATTGCTGTGGAAGAAAGCAGAGGAAGAGAGGGAGCACTTCGCTAATTTAATTAATACATTTGTTGAACGACGTGCAGTAGGAGAATAGTGCAGTATTCGGTTACGCAACACTACAGTGTTCTCCTACTGTAGGCATTAATTTGAGAAGATATATATTTTACTATCTTGTCCAGTTTGGCTTGGATTTTGGTTTCTGACCAAATTTATCAGAGCTTTAGTTTCTCACACTGTCCATGTAATTAGTTACTAGATTTGCAGAGTGAGAAACCGGGACTTTTTTTGTTCTTAAATTCACCGATGCCATATCATCTCCAAAGCTGTTAAAATAACAGTATATATTAACACAATAATAATCTTAATTTAACATTGGGTAGATTTATTGTGGATTATAACAACTCATTATTTTCTTTATATTAGCATTACCATTTAAACGTGACAAACAATCAGAACGATTAAACAAATAATCCATAAGATTGTTTATTTTATTTGTGAATGGCGCCAACACAACCTAATAGATTACTCTATTATCTTGCTGAGCACACCAATGCAGTTTAGCGCTGTTTTTGCTCTACTTTCTCAGAATATGAACTAAACTACAGGTGAAATATTTACTTCCGAGTGGTGGTACCTTGTATAGTTTGTTTCCTATGTGCAAAAGGACCGAGTCCAGCAGTTGAGGTTTAGCAAGCGAACCAGACTCTGTGTGTTTGCCAAATGGACCGAAACTAACTCTTTAGGTGGACTCTGTCCGGTTCGTTTCCCAAGTGGACTTTGTTGTTCACACTTCACACAAAACGTACCGTGCGGACCAAACCCTTTAAAACTGACCCAGTGTGAACACAGCCTTACAAGTCTTTACTTTGATGTGTTTCCTTTAAAATCAATGTACTACCCTTTTATTAGCGTCAGTATCAACTGAAGCCAACAGTAGAAACACAAAGACTTGTTTTTACTGCAGTTAATGGTGTATTTATTAATAGCTTGTTAAAAGACCTACATTTTAGCACTGGTAGAATTCATATCAGTTTGAGGCTGAAGTTATTTTGCTTGTTTTGAAAACCATGATCTAAATGGAAAAACTTATCATCAAGTAGCTATGTAAATACTTGCAGACTTTATTTAATAAACGTGAGGCAATTTCCTTTAAACTAATAACTAGGCAACATGGAAAACACTTAGAATACCAATAATTGTCATGTATTGGCTGATAAAGAACAATTTCACAATATCTTACAATTATCATTTGAGGATTTCCATATCGTCCCAACTATTTTATTTTTGGTATAGACAGACAGACAGACACAGACAGACATGACAGCTACTCACCTTCTTTTGTATATCAATGAACAGTACAATATCATGAGGATTTGACCAGTCCAGAATTCAGGCAAGAAAAAACAGCTTATTGTAAAAGTTATTGGGCATACTGGTCCACAGTCATTTATTCATTTTTCCCTGGCCCAGAATAAGACACATTTGCCATCTCCAATACGACCTACTAATAAAGTTGTACTAATAAAGTGCTTTTAAATCAAGTGTCAGATCTTATGAATTATACTGCAACAAAATTGCACTTCAGCAGCTCTAATGAATCAAGAGCCAGAAGCTACAGTACTTTATCATCTTCAATATTAGCACACCTTCAGCAACCAGCATGCCAAACAGTAACATTGTTAATCTCTATAAATCCTCATTTTAAATATCAACATTCATCACTTGACATGTGCAACACATTACTAAAAGTTGTCTGTTTCAAATACCGTACAAGCATAGTATTTAAACCCACAGGAGAACATAGTGCGGTAATTACAGGAAGCTTTGCAAATTACTATTTTATTCTATTGTAAAACAGATATGCAAAGACATCAATGGAAAAATAAATTAGCTGTTCAAACTGCTACAATATTAAGTATGTTAAATAGTAAAAACACAGGCCATCCACACAACTATGCAATACCATGAATCAGTCACAGAAAAAGTAGACCGCCATCCTACATTCACTATTTAATTATATTTTGTTGACAGCTGCTCCATAGGCAGGTTAATTTAATGAGGGAGAAAAGGTTGCATTGTTTACAAACTACATCACAAAATGACCACTAAAGTATTCAACAAACAAAGCGTTTCAGAGGTTACCTTAAATGTGTAAGGTATGATGAGTACAGCTATGCATTCGTTTAAATCTGAATCACACTGATCTCTGCATACAACTTCAACACATGGTGTTCGACACACTTTACTGACTGGCAATACGTTCAGTACAGTTCACAGACATATGTATCACAGAAAAATGGCCAACCATATAATTCAAGACTTCAAAAATCACTGGTATCAATAACACCCAAGCCTTTATAATTAACCCGCTTTGAAGAATAACATACCTTCATTAAAATGAATGGAACCATGAGACAAATAACACACACCCTACATTAAACCCCTCTCGTTCAATAAGCCCTGCATCAAGTCTTCTGTGCACAAACTAACGGTTGAGTTACAGTGTTTACATGATCTACAGGATAAACAAAATGAATATGCTGCACCCAGCACTTGTGACTTTGTTCATAGACCTATTCCACTTGTTTATTAGCGACTGTAACATAAAACATAGATGTTCAATATCCGTAATTCACCACAGCAAATCCCTACAGCCCATTTGCGCGTTGGTTAAAATGCGTAAAAATTAGTAAATACATTTGAATTTACAAGCAGTTTTTACAGCAAATTCAACCAAATCAACTTGCAACATATATATTTAAAAAAATAAATAAACAACTTCTGGATTCATACGAGTTTGCTTTACATGTGCAAAATTATATAAAACAATTAAAATTAAAAGTGCTCAAGAGACCATTGCTAGTTCAGTCAGAATAGCATTGTACCGTGTCTCTTTAGCACCCGTCATCGTACAGATTTCATCCTAGAATTAAATTTTAAAAAGGTGCCCCCCCCCCCCCCCCTCCCCCTTAACCAAAACGATATTTGATAGGATTTCATGAAAAACGCATACTATATAATTGCAGTGGATATAAAAATGACCCATAGTAGCCTTTGTTCGGTGCCCAATGTGCTACAGGTTGATGTTGATGCCGGGTGCAAACTCAGAGGGTACATATACACAAACACAGCAATATAGACCACCATCTTGGGTCATTTAAAACAAATATAAATTGCTCACCAATTGTAAATATCTACGATTGTTTTCTGACCACACTGTAATTATTCAGTAATTAAGTTATTCAACCTTTATTTCTTTCACTTTTCTCCTCCCTGTCCCGCCATCTTGGGCCGATTCGAGCAGCCATTACTAACTATGTTTAAAAATCAGAAGCTACAACTTCATCACAAATGCCGTAATACAAAACAAGACAGCATCATTTCTTTGACAAGTGCATAGACACGGTTAAGTTTAGTTTTTGCATGCCAGAAATGGCAAAATCGTAATGGCCAAACCAGCATGATGCATGACAGACAAGTAAATAAATAACAGCACAAACTGTTTTAAATTCGAAACGAAATATCGCCAACTGCAATATGTACACACGACAGCCAGAATACAAGACCAATCGCAGCTGGCATTTATATTGCTATATAATCCATGATAGCAACTCCAAACACATTGCATAAATATCGACAGTACATGGGCACTTGTAAACAAACGTGAATGTAAATGCTGACCCATTTGTATTACAAAAAATGCAGAGAAAGCACTAAGTGGTGTCGATTATACTGGACAATTGATTCAGAAGTGTGCACTTCCTGACTTACAATAACTTATGTTTTGAGTTGACTCTGGCACACACAAAACTAAAAAGATCGGTAGTGTACTAGTAACACTACAGCTGTATATGCCCCCCAAAATTAAATGCCTAAGCAGGAGTAAGTGCCTCACAATTTCTGACGATTCACACACAGCAAGTATTAAGGGAGTTAAAAAATATATATAAATAAAAATAAAAAAAAACACCTTGCAGCACAAGATCTACTCTGATAGATTATGTACACCACCCAGTAATAAAATGCGCGAAGTATGATTGTAAAGGGACCGGCTCGGTCCTTTTTGACATACCTTTAACAGTAAGGCCTTCGTTCTGGCGCCATCTTCATGAAGCCTCAAAAATCCAAACACTCGGCTGCAAAGAGAGAAGACAACACAGGCGGCTCTGTGTTACTTGATTGCAAAAAGAGGGCCGATTTAAACACTTAGAAACAAGGAAACACGTATGCAATTAAAAGAAAAGACGATTTTTTTTACAATGCGCGGTTTCTGACCTGTCTATTTCGGCCAGGCTGTCTCTCTCCTGCGCTGTCAGCCTAGGAAAGTCCTCTTCGGTTTCACTCGCTTTTCCCGCCGCCATTTTCTTTTCCTCATCACCAGCAGAGCCGAGACTGAGAGCAGCAGCGCAGGCAGCAGCGGCTAGCGACACTCCGCACGATTTCATGGAAACGCAACGGGGAACCAAACGAGAACCTCCGCAAAAATTAAAGAGCGAACAAAAAAAACTGAAACGGGAAAAACTTTTTTTTCCAGGATTGAAAGATAAAAAAATAATAATAAATCCTTAAAAAGGAAAAACAAACCCGCCAAGTGGTCTTCTTTTTACATTGTCTTATATAAAATACTGTATGCAACCGAGAGCGTGGATTACATGGAGTGATGAGAATACGGGGTTTTAAAACGGGGTGTTATTTGGTAATATCACAAACTTCCCCCCAACCACCAGCTCAAAGTTGTTGTAATTGTGTCACACAGGCGAACCCACGCCGCCGTCAGAACGCCCTCTCCCCCCTTCGTAGCCAATAGAAACCGCTGCCTACCCCCCACGTGATTCTCCGTTTTTCTGTGGTTGTCTCGGGGTTCCTTTCTCTGTAGCGCCCTGACTTCAACCAAACTAGTTCTGGGCATGAAAAAAAAACATACAACTTGTCCAACCCCCTCCACACTTCTATTTGCCAAAAATAAGTTTTGTATGACGTAAATCCACTCAAAGATCTACAATTGGCTACACCTGGTGTCATTTTTAATTCGTTATCGAGGGGCTGCTGGCAGAGAAAATGGCTGTGTTAGGTTGTGGAGTTATAAAATCGTGAGTATTTTCTGGGTACAATACTGAGAACTAACAGAAATACAGAGTTTAAGATTTGCGAGTTTTACTCGAGCACAGATTCCTGTTTTCGCTACCACTGCCCTGGAAAGATCAATTAAACTTTTGGAAAGCTGTAGACGTTAGTTTGGTTACAATGTTACGGGTCATATATTGGAGTGGTTGGCGATTGTTTTATTACCGGTGTGCGATGACAGCGTCATTAGGATTTACACTACGTCTTGGTTTTAAATGTGTATGCGCAATAGACAGGGATTACTGTAATGTGATTTATTTTATAAAAACGTTTTTCGATTTACCGTAATTAATTCCACACTTGGACAGATATTTCACATAAGCAAGGGAAAGCCTTTTCCATGTTTTATACATTGGGGGTAGTTTTGATTGAAAGACAAACTATATTGCCCAGTTTTGGGCATGCCAGTCTCCATAACTTAAATTGCAGTTAGTTTGCAAATCTGTGAACTGTAGAAAACAAGTTGTACGGTCCTCCATGTGCATTCCCATGTTTATTAATCGTGCTGTGGAATAGTAAAAGCAAAGCAAAATAGATTGACAGTCTTGACAATCAAGGGAAAATACTTAATTGGAAATAGATCAACATTGACCATAAAATGGTTTCTTATGTTTTTGTAAACTTGTTCAAGCATTGAAACGGTATTGCCAGCACGCAGCTAATATATACTGTACTTCATGTTACCTGCTGTCGTGTCTTTATGAAAATGAAAGAACTTACACTTCTATTTTGCTTTTCGCCTGAGTATGTATTAAGCACTTAATGAGTGCTTTAAAGGAGTGGCTGCTGCACATTCTGCTCCTGCACACAACACACATGTGTCCCAGATATGAGCGGGTTTTGGAAAGCTTGAAGTGGTTTAAACACCCCTACACTCCATCAGGGTGCTGAAGGAACTTTTTATGTCCACAGAGAAGCAGAGCTTTGGTTTATCTAAATCTGAAAATCTAATTATATTGCAGCTAATTATATTTTGTTAAGAAACCAACATCTTAATTTTTTTTATTTTTTTATTTACATTTTTTGAAAAATTATATACAGAAGTAAATACTAAGGCTGAATTGCATAAGAATACTTTCCTATTTTCTTAAACCAAATTCACATGCATAATCTAATTTTCTTAAAATGCCACCAACATTAATGAAGCTGCATTTGAGGATAAACAAAACTTTTATTAGTTCTCATTATTTAATTCACACACAAAACAAAGGCAATCATTTATAAGACCAAAGGTGTATTTTTGACTATAAACGGTGGAAATCGAATCAGAAATGTTAATTACATATTTAAGGTATAGCCTATAAAAGCTTAATGTCTCAGTACATCCATACAAAGGCAATCGTGACAAATAGTTGTGTGCAAAATTATACAATGGAGCAAAACCTTTATTTCATAGAGTGTATAAAATAGTGTATTGAAACTGTAGAGGATGGCTGAAAAGATCCCACAGCAATTCTGCAGTACACAACTGCATGGAATACACTCCCAACTGCATGGAATACACTGTAAGCAGATTTAATACTGCCTTCCCTGAGAGGTGGCCAAGTACAGCAGCAAATTAAAAAAAAATCTGTGGAAGTGGCTAAAAGTAGAGAGACTGGAAAGTCGTACTGGAATTGTTTATTATTGTTCTTTTTTTTATAAAGTAGGCCTATGTTAAGCTGAATAAGTAGAATAAGGATGAAACTGGTTTCGTTGCAAGGGTGTTTTGACTTTTTTGGGTTTTTTTCAGAAGATTTCAAATCATTTTATATAGTTTTTGTTAATGAATAATTCAGTTTCATAAAAGTTGGCAATACATTTGGGGATTTTTCATATTTGTTCCAGTTAGTACGATACCACAAGTCTTTAGTCGACAGAAATTGCTGGACTAACTAAAGCCCCTTTCACACTGGCACTCCTACTGGGGTTCTGGCTAGCCGGGTCATAATCCTGTGTAGTGTGAAACCACATACCTGGGTTAACCCGGGTCCCAGCGACCCACCTCAGGATGTGGGTCAACATGCTTTGACCCGGGTTGAATGAGACAAAATGCTTGACGGCAGACGAAATAACAAACAGCCTGGGTGAAGGTTTCACTTCCGCAAGGAACGTTTTTGTTTATTCTGTTTAGCCATATTTTTGTTGCCTGAGACACAGCATGAGCCAGATTGCAGCAGGGATGAAGAAACATTTGCTCTAATCAACATTTGGGCCGACGGTTCAACCCAGAGATGCTTGGATAGAAGCGTCTGTAACAAGCTGCTTCTGGGGCATTGATACGCCATTGTTTACTATCTCTCACCAGGTCAACCCTGCTTTATCAACAGCAGTGTGAAATCGCGTACCCAACCTGCCGTTTCCTGACCCGGGTAGAGCATGCCAGTGTGAAAGGGGCTTAGTAATGTGTTTTAGTATCCTTAGAACATGAAACTCAGTAGAAAGTATAGATATGTACAGTATGGATTTTGTTTTAACTTTTCTATTTTTATTTAAAATCCCCCAAATGCAGGCTTATCACGATGTGGATTTATAATACAAAATCTTTAAATAAGGTAATGTAGTTCTGTTATTTTTTTCAACCTGATAAGAGGCTTTGTTCATCATTTATAAATATTGTCTCTTGAATCATAACCTTTGTCATAAAAATTACAGTATAACCTTTATTATGAGTGCTAATCAGCAGATGTTATTTGTTTACTTTCCTGTGAACCGGGAGAAGCTCTGATAATAGGACTAAAATCAGCCATCCAGGATCATCTTTAATTGAAAATGTTTGTTACAGCGAAGAACTCATCAAGATTTTGTTTACATGGGTGTCCCAAGGGACAGAAAATCAATCGCCCTGGCAGTTTTTGCAGCTGTGCATTACATAATTAAACTTGTCACATGATACATTAACTGCATTTTTTCCCGTGCAAAGTCTACTGTTTTCTTTTTAAAAAAAATGTTGTGGCTGGTTTCAAAGACCTCAGTTAGGAATCTCTACTTTTTCATTTCTATTTTTGAAACATTAACAGTTTTGGCACCAATGCCAAGTTAAATCACAGTTCTTAGTAATAAAATCTGATTTAAAAAATAAGGCCAAAAACTTAGTGGTTCCTTTTGTACAGTGTTTTTGTCGTGAGTGTAGATCATACAGTCTTTTCATTAGAAATATGTTGTAAATGTTGTGGATATTGTATATTTTAACAGAAAGCTTAATTATATTAACTTTAATTTGTCTAGCTTTGCCGAGCGATAACAATCGATCTAACGCCTTGAATGCATCAGGCACTCAGGAAACAAAAGACTAATCAAACCCATCTCTGCCATTGAATTACCCAGTCTAGTGAGAGAAAGGTGGTTTAACACAGCCTGAAAGAAAGAGAAAAATTACCACTTTAAATTAGCTTAAAGAAAACAAGATATTTAAGACAAATTTCACATCATATTGATTTAATACTCATTACAAGTACAAGATGCAAGCATTTTTATTCTTAAATTACCTAACAAGCATAGAGTAACCCAGGCAATAAATCCCTAAGAGAATTAAACTGTTTGCAATGTCTAACCAAAGTCGCAACCCAAAATATTTGGTGTCTAAAGAAATGTAATTTCTTATGGTAAAAATAACGGGAATTCAGAATAAAATCAGATTTAGCAAAAGTTATGCACGTTTTAAGTTTCCCTGTAAACATTAGGTCCTTGCCCTGCCCGCTCCACTGAGCCCGTCTGACCGGCTTAGCGGCAGTGGGGGCACTGCGTAAGCAGCACTTTTTGTTTTGTAGTTTTATTACTGTGTTTTATTTTCCCTTTTTCGTTTCGCCTTTGTTTTTCATTATTATTTTTGAGCACCTGTGAGTGTGCCTGCCAGTACCTGTATTGGTATTACTGTGGACCTGACTACCGTCAGGTCCACAGTATCTATACTTTCTACTTTCTAGGGCAGCAGAGTGGAGTACTGGTTAGGGCTCTGGACTCTTGAGCGGAGGGTCGTGGGTTCAATCCCAGGTGGGGGACACTGCTGCTGTACCCTTGAGCAAGGTACTTTACCTAGATTGCTCCAGTAAAAACCCAACTGTATAAATTGTATGTAAAACTAATGTGATATCTTGTAACAATTGTAAGTCGCCCTGGATAATAATAAGAATACTGTTGCCGGTATTCAGGCCACAGACAACAGCGCCCTCTGCGGGCTAAAGAAAATAAAACCAAAAGAAAATAATAAAACTGGGCACCAGTGCAGTGTTGCAAATAAAACTCTCCCGTGTGTGTCAGTGAATTGCCCACCACCCTTCCACAGACCTGTTTACTTGTTTTCAGCTCTTGAACAGTTGCATATTTCAAATTAACTATAACATTTTATAAGTAACTTGAACTGCAACTGTTTAAGAGCTGAAAACAAGTAAAAAGGTCTAATTAAGCAAATTATTAGTTCAATTAAAGGTCTAATTAAGTAATTGAGAATGAAAACCAGCAGACACAGAGGGTCCCCAGGACCTAGTTTGAGAACCTCTGCCCTACAGTTTTTGGAGGTCCCTTAATTTATTGCTTTTAATTATATATTAACTGCCTACAGTAGTACCCACATGAGGTAGCAGGTTTGGAAACTGCAACCAGTATTGATCAGTGTGTGTTTTCTGTGTATTTTGTTTTGCTGGATAAACGGCTTAGCCGTTCCAACCGCAGTCAGGGAAAACTGTGTTTAGTTAGGACTCTGAGTGGAGTTAGGTTTTCCTTTTGATACCTGTCGGGGCGATTTTTTTTTTTTTTTTTTTTTTTTTGTACTGTAAATAATAAAGCACACGGTTTGTTTTGGAAGATCAATTTCTGCAACAAATAGACACCATGTTACAATATATATGATGCACAAAATAAACGCAACACTCATGTCTAATGGATTTAATCAAATATTTTAAACAGAGATATTAAGCAAAATCACAGAAAATGTGAACAAAAATACAGATCAAAGAATCATACATTTTCAGTGTAAAACATGACACACTGTCAAAATGAAAACATTACAAAGTTAGTATCGGGTATGACCTCCCTGAGCATTAACACAATTCTGGCAGCGTTGATGCATAGACCTGATCAGCCTCTGGATAGACTGCTGTGGGATGTTCCACCACTCTTCCTGTGCAGCTGCAGCCAGCTGGTCGCGGTTGCCCCACTGGTTGGCTTGAACAACGCAACAGTCAGCATAACGGTCCTGGGCCGTTGTGGTGACCCTCTGCCTTCCAGGACATGGCCTGCCCCTCACAGAGCCGGTTTCCTGGTTTCTCTGGACTAGTCTGGTGATTGTTGAAGCAGAACATCTCCTTCTCCAGGCAACTTCTCTCACAGACAGGCCGCCTTCAATCATGCCGATAGCAAGCAACCAGGTGATCTTCATTACTCAAGCGGGGCATGGTCGTATCTTTTGCTGTTCTTGCGTTAATTAAAATCATATATTTTCTAATGACTATTTATACAGATACTTAATCAACTTATTTTGGCAATTTTAACTCAACTCAAACAGCAAACACTGAACCTGGCGTTTTTATGAAATCACATGACTTGAATTCAGTATTTTGTTATCCCAAGGAACAGTACTATTCAAACAATCAACAAACCTATCTACTCACTATTTAAAATGTAAATAACATTATGTATGTGCCCAATGAGCTATTGATTGTGCATCAGTGTGTGTGCACAAGAGTTTTCTTCAAACTGGGAACTTTCTATTCTAATAATCATGACACCATCCACAGAATTGTTGTATAATTACAATTATTGAATAACAACAAGTTTACTGCACTGTGTTTACTTTTCTTTTTAAACAGCTAAAGAAGGGCTTTTGCCCGAAACTAAGATGAAAATAAGATTTTTTAATCTTTTAAACTTTTTGTGTAAGGTTTTTAAAAAACGTTCTATGGTTACTATGGTATCTAAAAATTATATTTCTTTTCTTGTCCATCGAAGGTCCATCTTAATATTACTGTGTATTTCATTTACCATTTTATGAAACTGGAAAAGAGATTCTTCTCCATGTGTCCAAACACCAAAGATATCATCTACAAACCGAATGTATTCTAAAGGTTCTCTTTCCGATTTTCTAAGTAATTGTTCTTCCCATTTCCCCATGTATGTACTGGCAAACTGCATTCCTAATTTAGATCCTATTGCTGTACCATCGTTTTGTTTGTAATTCTTATTAACAAATGTAAAATAACTGTTTTCTAAAACTACGTTGATCATGTTGAGCACCTCTGCTGTTGGTATTGATTTATCTAGTCTATTATCTAGTGCTATTTGACAAACTTCTAAAGTTTTTTTACGAGGGACACTTATTTTGCACATCCATGCAAAATAAAATTGTATTTTCTGGAAGGTTGTGTTTTAGTGATTCAAGTCTTTTTATTTTGTTGTATCCTTAACATAGCTTGGTAATTTCTCAATGTGTGACCTAAGCTGTTTTTCTGCTATTTCAGCTATTATGTGTGTTATATATATGCCAGGAGTTGAGCCCTAACTAGTCATACTTTCACTCCAACTACATAACCGCTATGCAACACAGATTCACATCTTAACCCTTTCACCAGACTAGGCTACTATTTACATTTACCCTATCCAAACGGCAATACATTACAACTATCCAATACATTGCCTCAATATAGGTTGAACAATTTTGCTATTCCCATAAGGTGTGTGTGTGTGTGTGTATGTGTGTGTTATAAAGTAAAAAAAAGAAGTGATATCTGAAACAAAAACACATTGGAAATGTGAAAAACACTCAAGTTATTAAAAGTGCCCAGCCATTTAAAGTAGAGATATCAAAAACACAAGCCAAGTTTCAAGAAACCATTGGGGCAGCCTTGCCCAGCACAAAGCAAATAAGCACAACTGTCAAAGCAGTGGGGGCCAAGGTTGCCCCAATTGTTTCTACTAACTCCCCTGCCTCCAGAGTCCGCTCCTTCTCCACCCTCGCCCCGCAGTAGTGGAATGACCTTCCTACAGATATCAGGACTGCCCAGTCCCTGACCACCTTCCGGCGCCTCCTCAAGACTCACCTCTTCAGACAGCACCTGTAGAACTCCTCTTTTTTTCCCCCTGGACACTTATCACTCTTCCTTAAATGTGCTTTACTTGCTCTTATCTGCTCCCTATTTTACTGCATTTAATCCTCTACTTTAGAGTACTATAATCTGTCAAGTGTTATTTAATCTGTAGTATTTTGTACTTAATTATATCCTGATGCAACTATCACTGACACTGTTATCTGCTCCTTTATTGAATTGTATTTTGTCATATACTTGTACTTGCTAGAACCAAAGTCATTGTATTTATCTTGCTCTTAATTGTATTATTACTTGTACTGTGATTCTTGAAATGTATTTGTTTACGACTGTAAGTCGCCCTGGATAAGGGTGTCTGCTAAGAAATAAATAATAACAATAATAATAACTTGGCTTGTGTTTTATAGGCACAATAAACGCGGATCAAACGCATGAAAAACACGACAAGTTAGAAATACTGCAGCTATCCCTCCTGTCTTTTGTTCTAACCTTGCCCTAAATTACTTAATTGGACCAATTATTACCAATTATTGGTCTAATTAAGTAATTTAGAACACAGTTGGAACAAAAGACAGGAGGGATCCGGCCCTCCGGGACCGGAATTCTGCACCCCTGACCTAGAGTATTTCTGCCTATGTACAGTAAGGCATTTTGATTTCCTACACTTGCCACTCAAAAAGTTTGGAGGTGTGTAATCAACTGTGACACAAATGTATCTTTCAGTAAAATAAATATTCCAATTAGCACCTACCCACACACATATTGTTACATTACCGCTAGCATCTACAGTTTTGGTTTGTCTTTTCAGGCAGTGGCCAATTTGCTAATAAAAAGACCAGCACAGCACCATGGTTAACACACTAAGAAAAACAAAAACATATTTGCTTCTCTCACTTCAAACCAGACAATATAAATTTAATTTAAGAACTACAGTATATACTCTGCATACCACCATCTTCGTTCTAGATGGAAGGTGCAGACAGTGGCTTTTTGTTTCCTTTCTTTTTCACCTTTCCACCTAACACCAATCCCTACTGGTAATGCATTGAGGAGTTGCTCTGGGTGGCGCAGCAGATTCATTCACAAGCCTCTCATGCCTCTCCCCCTCAGGTCACAAATGAAGTGACATTAGTCCACACCACAAAAACATCCCAACATTTGCCACACATTGCAGGATCCAGTCAAATCTATCTTAAAGACTACTTGGCGCCATGACCAGGTGCTGCGATGTTTGGCCTTAGCATTGGAAGACAAGCGTAACATGACATAAGTTGCCACCTGTTCCATCAAAACATTACACACAAAAGACAACATTCCTCCACCCAGGAGAGCAACCACCAAGAAAAGGTGTTAAAACCAAGCCTCGCCCAGGACAACTGGAAGCTGCTAGAGACTGGAAAATGCTGGCAGATGTTGGTCAACGGCTTATTTTTCCACCTGAGATTGCCACCACTAACCTTCGACCAGATATTGTCTTGTGGTCTGGATCAGCACGCCTTGTTCACCTGGTAGACTTAACAGTGCCATGGGAGGATGCTGTAGATGAGGCGTATGAGAGGAAGAAACTGCGGTATGCTCAACTAGCCACTGAAGTGGAACAGCGAGGATGGAGAGTCCGGGTTTACCCAGTGGAGGTGGGTTGTCGAGGATTTGTGGCACACTCTACAACCCGGTTTCTCAGAGATGTCAGATTCAGTGGCCAAGAGTTGCGTCGCACAGTGAAGAACTTATCTGAAGCAGCAGAGAGTAGCAGCAACTGGCTGTGGTTGAGACAGAAAGATTCTGGCTGGGGATCTCAAGCACAATAGAAAGAAAGAAACGCTGATGTACAGGTAAGTAAGCTGGGCTGAGTTGAGTGGGGGATTGAGGGGGGTGATGCTGGGACGCCAGAATCACCGTCAAGCCCTCTTGAGGTGTTGTGGGCTAGTCGACGAAACACAGAGGATGGAAGGTGCCCACTTGAAGACCCCAGAGATGTACCCTACTTAGCTCAATCCAGACGGTTGTCATGCTGATGCGCTGGGGAGACCGCACTGTGGTTGATCCCCGGAGCCAGCATCGCAGCCGTTGTGTGTGCCGATGCACCAGGGAGGCAAAATAAGCTGATCCCTGGAGCCAGCATTACACTTCAGCCATTAACACCAGACAGAAGGATATCTACATCATCATATGGAAGGAAACGTAAATGGATGGAGACACATATGGATCACATTAGTTTACTGTAAAGCTACCTCTTAGTTGGTGCTTATCTTGGCGAGAGCCGAGTTCAAATCAGCATGAAGTTTTAACATCTACTCTTGTGTAATGGAAATCATGGTAAATCCCCATATTTAATTGTTGTTAAATAACTTGAAACAAGACCAACCAACTATGATGGCACTTTTAGACAGGCCCAACACCGAATGGCTTTGGATTGATGTGCATTCATAGAGCTGTGAAGAGAATCTTTATTTAGCTTGAGTAATCACCTTTCATGACCCCAAGATTGTGCCAATTGATCAGTTACAAATGCCATTTCCCTTAATATATGATGCTGTTGAAAAGAGTTATCAGTGAATCATGAGTAAAAATACCATGTGGAAAAAACAACCCCCTTTTTAGTTTATATTTTGCTTTTTGTTGAGGTATATAATCCAACATCTTTGAAAAACGAATTCATAACCCCCATCAAGAAAGGGGGGTAGACTGACGTATTGGAAGAAAAGTGCATCCGTTTGCAAAAAGATATGTGTAAGGTACCCTTTATTTGTTGGTTGCGATTGAGTCTTATCTTTTAAATAAATGTTCAGCTTATTTTATCTACTTGACTTATGTTATATGGGTCTAAAAATAAGAACTGTTCCAATTATTACATCTACAGTTATTGTAAAACGCTGACCCCTTAGCACAGCGTTCATACAGGTTCCCTTCATACTTGCTCATTATTTTAGACCAGGCACGCTATATTAAAACATGTTCATTATTTATCTCGCAAGGGTTTCTTACGGCCATTGTATTCATTGCTCATGTGCATGAGTTGTATACACATGTATATCTGTCACCATATATTAATAGGAGCAAAACAGTTAAATATTCTACACGTGAATATTAATAAGAGCAAAACAGTTCAATATTCCAGCCCGAAGTGAGAGGTAGGCGTTCCCTGCCGACCCCTGTTCTAGCTGTCAACAGATATATTTTAGTGTATTCATTTAAACATGACAGAGTGACATTGCCCGTAGGCTACAACAGGCAGACACTAACGCTGCCTGAAGCAAATTATCTCGCGTTTCCTTGACTGATGTGACAGCACTATAGGTGGAGCCGAGAAGGACCTTACATAACACAACATCTAGTCGTATACTGCAAAATGGCGGAGCGCAGAGAAGGTTGGTGTAATGTTTGATTTTCCTTTTATTTTTTTTAAACTGAGAAAATCCACCCAGCAAAGCCACTGTCGGTATGCAGCTAAAACAAAAAAAATAACGAACAACTAAAAAACGAATGTCACATAGATACAGCTAAACACGCAAATCTTGAATACGACTATAGGCCAGTCTATGACTACTTGGGCATCGGCACATTTCATACTGTTGTTGTATATTCGTAATTAAATGCAACTATTTTAATCTTTAAAAGACTAAAGAAGGGAAATGTATTTTCTTACCACCTTGTGTTAATGTCAGCATTGAAATTGTATTTACAGTCAGAACCACACAGAAACAGTACGTAGGGGATGTTCTGTGCAGAATTGCCAGGACGAGGTGCGACATTTGTATTGTCAGTGAAAAAGTAATATTCGTTTTCTTATAACTTTAGTAAAACCGTGGTGTTATGTGATATTATTTGCAGCGTTTATTTGTGATGTTTGTGAGTACAATTCTAGGAGCCCGTAGTCTTTTTTTGAGAAGTGGAAAAAATAAAATACTATCATTAATTTTGATGTGCATAAACAGTGCACGTTATCTTGCAAAATTGGTTTGCCAAATGGAACTATTAACCTACAGTGCAAAAACAAACAAAAAAACTCCAAGCATGAATGCAACGTGTATGGTTTTCTAAGTATGAATTAAATATCTGTCATGTATGTTACCTCTAGTAATACGAACCGTATCAACGATTTACCCTCGCTAAACGTCCAACACGGGGAAGCTTGATGATTTATAACTAGGGGGGCAGACAACAACGAATGCCTATACAATAGAGAAAGGAATGCCCATTGTAAATAATGGAGAAAAGAATGCCCATTAAATAACGAAACAAAATATGAATAAGGAACGAAAGCTTAAAATCCCTAACATAAATCTTAAAACCCCTAATACCGCTTCTTACAAATAAACTAATGTACAAAATAAAAGTGGAATGACAGCTGTTTTCCATTGAATGACAGGCTGGGAACAGGCTTTCTTATGATTAGTTCATTCATTTTTGATTGTGCTTTATATATATATATATATATATATATATATATATATATATATATATATATATATATATATATATATATATATATTACTGGAAACTATTAGATTTTTGTATCTGTATAATTTTATTTTCAAGATCAAGACAGCGATGAAGACTGCTATGAAGTGGTGGATTTGACAGATTATGCAAGACGGCATCAATGGTGGAGCCGGGTCTTTGGACAAAATTCCGGGCCGATTGCAGAGAAATATTCAGTCACTACTCAGATAATGATGGGTGGAGTAACAGGCTGGTATGTGTTAAACTACCAGACAAGTACTGTCTGTAATAGTTGTGCACTTGCCATGGTTTTCCCCTAACTTTAAGCATGCGAGTTTCATGGGGCTCAGGAGTGGTGCATCCGGTAAAGGCGCTCCACGTGGCATGCAGGATGCGCCCTATAGCCTGGAGATCGCAGGTACGAATCCAAGTTATGTCATTGCCGACCATGACGGGGGGGTTCCTAGGGGGCTGCGCACAACTGGCCAAGCGCCGCCCGGGTAGGGAGGGCTTAGGTTGGCAGGGCAATCCACGGTTCACCACGCACCAGTGACCCCTGTGGCAGGTCTGCAGTGGAGCCATTCATATCTGTGCAAAGCATGTGAGTTTCAAGTGAAAGGCCAGGTTTGCTAGGTACTGAACAACTTTTGGTCGGAATGTACAGTACTGTTTGTAGTAGTTCTTGTATTGCCCTTAATCAGTATATTTACTTTATCATGAGGGCAATATGAAACTTTTGAAGGTATTGAGGGTAGAGAAATCTAGGTAATTTTAAATGGATTCTGGTCAATAATGGATCAGAACTATGGAATGCTCTACAGCAGGGGTGCACAAATCCAGTCCTCTGTTTTTGATAGGTATCATTCAATAATTAATTGATTGAAACCGAGAAGTAAGGTAAATTGGATTAAGTAATTAAGGGCACAGATGGAACAGGAGGACAGCAGGAGTGCTCCGGAATTGTGCACTTTTATAGTGTCATAGAAAAACGCTTGCCTGAATTTAATATGCATAATGCACATGGGCATTTGTTTTGAGATTCTCTTTTACAGTTTGTGGAGACTGGTGGAGGGGAATGTGTATTTTCATGATGGTGATTTTTGAATATGTTGAAGGATAGTTGCTGATATAATTCTGTTCTTTACAAGGTGTGCAGGATATCTGTTCCAAAGGGTTGGGAAGATTGCAGCCACAGCTGTCGGTGGTGGATTTATTTTACTACAGGTATGATTGTGTGGAAGCAAGCATTTAAAAAGCTGTAACTGACTTTTATTATGGCCACTCTGTAGTAGATAAATGATAAATTCTTAGATAAAGAATTTCGACTCAAGGTCTTTCTCAGTGTCTTCTATAGTATACTAATAATAATCTAACACAATGCTGAAATGCAGTATTGTACATGTGTGTTTCATGTAAAAATCCTAGTGATTGTTTACAAAGTATCATTAAAACATTAAATTCAATTTGCCATTCACTCATTAGACTTCAAATATTGTATAAGAAACAAATTCCATACATTTGTTTCCCAAAATAATTCTTCTCAAAAGCATTCACACCAGAAAGCTAAATTTGACTCTGTGCATTACTTTCAGTTTGCAAATCACAGTGGGTACGTGCAGGTTGACTGGAAGAAAGTGGAAAAAGACGTCAATAAGGCCAAAAAGCACCTAAAGAAGAAGGCCAACAAAGCAGCACCCGAAATCAGCAATGTAATTGAAGAGGTAGGAATTATGGTATTGTGGATTGTCAATCAGTAACTCAATCTCTGGGTTTCCTGCTTCAGCGTCTTGGTTTTAAATGATGCCGTCATCCATGAAAAACTTCCATTGTCTCAACTGTTTTTAAACCATTGTTTTAATGTACAGGGTCATGTTTGATGCAAATGACCAAGATATCGCACTGCCAGAGACAGGCTGCTGTTTTTAGGTGTATATCTCTATACATGGAGCAGCACTGGGGGTGTAGGAGATTTTTAATAGGGTATGTGAGTTACCCCTGACAGACAGGAGAGATCGAGAGACACGAAGGTTGACGTTGACACGCCACTCAGACGCACAGGTTTTATTTACAATATTTCTAAGAAGTTCTGTTGCAGTTGCGGGTGGCTGCCACTAGAGTACCAGCAATGGTAGTCCTAGTGCAGAAGGACATGCACACACTTGTAAACAAACAAAATAATACAAAAACGAAAGCTCTCCAAAACCGGGGCCGAGCGCTGCTCCCACTATAAGGGAGGTCTCGCTCCAGGAGCCTTCTCCCTAAGATACTTGGGGGATGGGATTAAAAGCCCTTAAACAAAGATCCCCAGTTGTTGATTTCTTTTGCTCACCCTGGTTATACACGCAGTCGTGAAGATTTTTATAGCAGATGGCCAAGGTTAATTGATAATCAATAAATCATTGACATCTGACCACCTTCCACACCTGTCTTATTTAGAAATGGGAACCCAATCCTAGCCCTGCCATATCTAACACAAACTTTATTTACAAAAACTAAAAGGAAGCAAAAATACATAACCATACTATTTACAGGGCTTCAGCCCTGCCACAGGTGGGTACATTATGAATCTTGTTCTGTCTCTTTGTTTTTCTATAGTCTACAGAATTCGTGAAGAAGAATATTGTGCTCTCCAGCGGGTTCCTTGGAGGATTCTTGCTTGGGCTTGCATCGTAAAGATTCAAGGCCTACAGGAGCTGCCAAAACAATACCTGATAATAGTAACTGTGAAGCTTTTTTTTCTGTTCACGAGGAGGAAGGGAGAGTCTGTGAACAATAATGCTGGAGCAGGAGGAGAAGCAGCAGTACAGCCAGGACACTCCACAATGCTTTCCTCCTCTTTACTGTGCCTCTCAAACCAGCAAGAGCCCAGGAATCTCATCAGTACTCTTTAAAAGAGTTGTAGAACCTGTGCATTGTGCAGAAACAACACACACAGATTCCGCTTTGCTCGTCGCTGCCGGGGTGATGTTCTTTTATTTTGCCTGGCCAAGAAAGTGTTATATTATAATCTCTTGTCATCTCATGTCTTTTTCCGTTTTGTAACACAAGAAACACTAATTGGATGTACTGTATAGTGTCAGAATATTATGTATACTTTGTAAATGTTATTATTGTTGTTTTATTTTGTTGTTTTTTTTTGTTCGTTTTTAGTCGTTTTGCCTTTAAAAAAAAAAAAAAAAGTACAATATTTGTGGGGGTCAGTGCAATCCCAGTATGCAATTCAAAATATATTTTAAATTTAAAGTTGTGTTTTATATTTTCTGTTTGATTTAATTCATTAAAAATAATAATAATGGTGAATGCAAATATTGCATATTTATATATTTCTCATGCCATTCCTAACCAGTTTTACCATAAAATTATGGTTTTGACCAGTTAATCAATATGCTGGTAAAGGGTATGCTCGGTAGAACAATGAATCTGAACAGGAAGCAACAGCAGACCATGAGGAAGAGGGCCGTGGGGTTGACACCTTGGGGCAAACTCACAAAGCCATTACAGTACTCCAGCACCATTTTTTACTGAAAGAAGACACTTATTGAAGCTTTAGAACCTGAAATAAACTGAAATATAATTGGTAATAATTGGTCCAATTAAATAATTTAGGGCACACTTGGAACAAAAGCCAAGAGGGACACCGGCCCTCCAGGCCCAGGATTCCCCACCCCTGCTCTAAACCATGGCCTGTGGCATAGATGACATTGCCAGAGATTACAGGCCACTGTTGGCCTACTCTGGATCAGTAGAGAAGAGTTAAATCACCAGTCTTGCCCATTCAGCACTATTTATTAACATCCAAATATTGTTTGGAGATGATGAGTGCTTGTTTTTAATCTTGCATGACAGCGCAAAGACCAATGCGATCACAAAAAGGAGAGAGTTTTTTTTAATTTTTTTTATTTAAAATAAGTTTGGACTAACACAAAAAAAGCCATTGGTTAAGGATGTGTTAATACATGAAGGTGGATGTTTATTAACCTGTGATATCTATTCTGATTTTTATTAAGTCCCTAAACAGAAATGTCAGATTTAATGTTTAAAAGGTGTAGTAACCCAGGTTTTAAGTTCTATTTCCTTACCATTAAGTACCCCTATTACTGCATCCTTTTAACATAGAACTTTTACATGGAAATATTTCAAATGTTCTTAAATTTGAAACATTTCTGAAGGTGCAACACTACAGAGCTACCCTCTCCTTCTGGTCTGCTAATGTTAGTTCCTTAATATTTTCTATGCTGGACCACGCAGCCTTTTCAGAAGTGTCATTCCCCTCTTCCACCCACTGTTTCAGGTAAATGTGATTTCACAGCATACGTTAAGGTAAGTGGAGTTCTGACTGAAAATGGAATCTCTGGAAAGTGTAACTGCACAATAAGAGGAGAAGTGGAAAAGGTGCTGAAGGTAATAAAGGCCCTCCTTTTCACAGGGACCCACAAGTTAATAAGACAAATTGCATTCATTTACTATCATTTTGTCTATTAAACCACATGTTTTTGAATGAATGTAAACACTATAAATCATCCATAACAACATGAGTTTCTTGTGTGTTTGTTTAAATATATAAGAATAAGTCCTACTTTAAAAAACAAAAAAAAAATCTGTTATTAACTGAATTCAGATACTTACAGTAGGAATTGCTCTAGTGTGGTTGTTGTGTTGTGCTGGGCCTGTCACTGACCTGCTGTGTGGTGTCTCAGGAAGCCTGGGAATTGTATAAATAAGGGTCTGAAGCACATGGTCCATGTGGACCAGGGTGAGATTCAGAACTCCTTGGCAGTGTGTGATACTCCAGAATGGAGTTTGCTGTCAAGGCTGACTTGCACATGTTCTTTAAGGCTCATGTCTATTTTCTGTGATGTCCAAAGTATTAATTATTTTAGTGACTTCAGGTCACCATTGATACCATGCCCAGGTGCCCTAAATGACACTTAATAATAGGCAGCCAGATACTAAGCAGTGGATATGTGACCCTTTTTTTACTGTTTAACACCAATGATAGCCACAATAACAATATGATTATTGTGATTTGCATATATCCTTACCTCAAAATAACAATACAGTATGATATTCCAGTTAAGATTTTTTGTTTCAGTGTGAAATTTGAAACGCCAACATATAATGTTGCCACCCCTAGGTCAGTGTCATTTAGCCACAGCTGGCTTGATAAATGAAATGTCTGTAGAACATTGAATATTTATGTCAGTTGATAAGAACATAAGAACATAAGAAAGTTTACAAACGAGAGGAGGCCATTCAGCCCATCTTGCTCGTTTGGTTGTTAGTAGCTTATTGATCCCAGAATCTCATCAAGCAGCTTCTTGAAGGATCCCAGGGTGTCAGCTTCAACAACATTACTGGGGAGTTGGTTCCAGACCCTCACAATTCTCTGTGTAAAAAAGTGCCTCCTATTTTCTGTTCTGAATGCCCCTTTATCTAATCTCCATTTGTGACCCCTGGTCCTTGTTTCTTTTTTCAGGTCAAAGAAGTCCCCTGGTTCGACATTGTCTATACCTTTTAGGATTTTGAATGTTTGAATCAGATTGCCGCGTAGTCTTCTTTGTTCAAGACTGAATAGATTCAATTCTTTTAGCTTGTCTGCATACAACATGCCTTTTAAACCCGGAATAATTCTGGTTGCTCTTCTTTGCACTCTTTCTAGAGCAGCAATATCCTTTTTGTAACGAGGTGATCAGAACTGAACACAATATTCTAGGTGAGGTCTTACTAATGCATTGTAAAGTTTTAACATTACTTCCCTTGATTTAAATTCAACACTTCTCACAATATATCCAAGCATCTTGTTGGCCTTTTTTTTATAGCTTCCCCACATTGTCTAGATGAAGACATTTCTGAGTCAACATAAACTCCTAGGTCTTTTTCATAGTTCCCTTCTTCAATTTCAGTATCTCCCATATGATATTTATAATGCACATTTTTATTGCCTGCATGCAATACTTTACACTTTTCTCTATTAAATTTAATTTGCCATTTGTCTGCCCAATTCTGAATGCTGTCTAGATCATTTTGAATGAACTTTGCGTTATGTAAACAAGTCCTTCATTAGCAAGCATATCCTCCAGCTGTTTTGGACCTCCGCTTCTCTAAACAAAAGAATGTATTAAATGGGAACCCATCTTGGCAGGTTTGTTGGTGATGGACAAGCTCATCAATGTATGAAAAACAAATACAAATATAACATCCAAATATACTAGAGAAACGACACACGTGGCAGGTTTGTGTTTGTAAAAACCGATTTGCTGGTTTGCTGATACCCCTGTGAATTCTTTGTCAAATATTACATATTTATAAGATAGGAAGATAATAAATCTGAAGCTATCAAATCTCTCTTGGTAAAACTAACCAATTAGACATATCTGCTGTGCGGTTTTATTGGCTTGTGGAATGCTGTCTTGCCTTTACTGACAGTTACAGGATGTATTTGTATTTATTTACTCTACCCTTGTGGCCAAGAAGGGTGCATGTGGCGCAGCCTTTATTTTTATTGTAATGTGGCTTTTGCAAATGTTTGGTCCTGGTTTTTTTTGTTTTGTTTTGTTTTGGTTTTTTTTTTAAATAACATCAGTTTTGTGTTAGTCCACCTGTACAATTTTTGTTGTTGTTGTTGTTGTTGTTGTTGTATATTTAAACAAACCAATTTTTTTTCCTTAACTTAATGAAACTGAATTCCCAAACGCACCGTCTTTTTTTTTTATCTACAACTGGCGAGGGTATAGTATTTTACACGATCGGGTGACAGGTCTAGGTGTTTACAAGACTGATAATTCGTTTTTTACCAATACAGTTTGATGATTAAAAACACCAAATAATGGTAACGTTTCATTCCATAAGAAAAGTACCTTTTAAAATAATGCATTCAAATGCATATTTAATATTTAAAAAACACATTTGGTTGTATGTAGGTCCTTGAGAAATAAACGTATTTTAGACTTAAAATGATAAAGCGCATTGTAGGTGACGTAGCGTACTATTGTGACGTTCAATGAAGTACCGGTATCTGAGCAACAAGGGACCAAACAACTCACTCCCCATAGCAACCGAAAAGTTGATACAGAAAGTTGAAACACACCGAGTTACAAATATATTGGATTGTGCATTCTGCCAACATGGCTCTACCTCTGCTACCGGGCAATTCCTTCAACAGAAATGTGAGTAAAGATTAAAAATTATATAATTTACTGAACTGAGAATATGTGAATGTCTTTTTTTATTTAAACATGCCGCTCATGCCTTCAGTTCAAATACAAACTGAACATGTTCTAGTTTCTACGCTTATGTCATAATAGGGAACACTTACTGCAGATTAACCTCATATTGTTATCTGAAAATGCATTTCATAAATAAAAGCCGACACTTTCAAAATGTATTGTAGTATAACTCCAAACGACTGTACTTGATTGGGATAAAAATAAGGGAGAATGTACCGACTAAACAATATAAAATCAGGATACCTAGGATACGCGTTGGTAACAATAACATACATTTTATTTATTACAAGAGAAAAGAATTAGAATCATTTTGGAAAAAAAAAAAAAAGTACTGAATTCAACTATATGTTATCCATAACACCATAGAATATCTGTCAATACAAAAAGACTATGAAGACTACAAGTTTTATTGTGGTATTACCACAGTCATTGTAAAGAATTCATATAACTAAAGATTGATGTCTTGTATAAACAATTAGATCGCCATTTTTTAATGCACTGTAGTAAAAAGAAAACTGGTAGCTAACACTGTTTTAGAACTCTTAACACAAAAAGTGATTACAGCAACATGATATTTAGATTAACTTTGAATAAAACAGGGTAGGCCTTTGCAACACAATCTCATTATATTCACTTCAGCTTGGAAAGGAGAAATTTAACAAGTCCCAGCATTTCGATTATTCCAATGGCATCCCGAAAATGGTGGGTGAAGAGAAGCCGGGCATTGGAGGAGAGCTGCTACTGGGACAGAAGATGCGCCCCAAATACACAGTGTTCCCTAGAGGAGAGGGCAGCGATGCACCATCCTGGGTTGCCTTCGACAAACAAGTACGATTCCAAGAATTTGCAGGGCCACGTTTATTACATTTTTCGTCACTCTAAAGCAAGGGTCTCCAATCCTGGTCGTGGAGGGCTGGTGTCCCTCCTGGTTTTTGTTCCAACTGTACCCGAAATTACTTAATTCGACCAATTAAGTGCTTATTGAAAGTTTAATGGGTCCAATTAAGTAATTTAGGGTACAGTTGGAACAAAAACCAGGAGGGACACCAGCCCTCCAGGATCAGGATTGGAGACCCCTGCTCTAAAGGATGCATCTTTAAAACAAACAATTGAAATTAATATTCTGCTGTGTGCCATCTTGAGATGATCAAACATACATGTTGGGTTCTATTTGTTCAAAGATTTCAGCCAAAAGCTGCATAAAACTAATTCTTAATATAACTGTTAATATTTCCCTTTCTCTATACTTAAATCCAATAAAATATAAGTATTTATCTTTCTGCAGCCTTGCTGTTAAACTACCAGCAGCAGTCTTATCAGGGCAGTAGAATTTGTACTGGTAAAAAGATAGATGAAATGGTAGCCATATCAGTCGAGAGATGATAGTCCAGAGAAGGAGATGTGATACCTTTTATTGGACAAACTGAACGATAATTAATCACAAGCTTTCAAGACCTCAAAGGTCTCTTCTTCAGGTGAAAGTAGGAAAGAGAGATGTTTACATTGAAAAATGGCATCAAAACTGTAACAAAAAGAATCAATTTGAATCACTACAATTCTAATGCAAGGAAACAATGATGTGAATTATAGTGCTCAGGGGATTGTAGATGATGGGTCGTTTTGGTATTAAGTTCTGTTTCTTGCGTCTAGTTACGCAGGCCCCATGCATAGTTTACTTAAAACCAGGCATGTGTCTGTAATATAAAAAAGTTATACCAAGCAATGATGTTATTGCATTTTTATCTAATTTCATGCATGTCATTAAATGAGACCAAGCAGTGATGTCATTGCAAACCAACCATAGAAACATGGTGCAGTGACCTCAGTGTTTGCTGTGTAAGTTAAACAGAAGTAAAAAACTGGCCATGTTAGAAAGTTTTAAAACCCTGTCTTCAATAGGTGTTATGCTTTGATGCCTACTTCCAAGAATCTGTACACGAAAAGAGGGAGGAGCAGTTCAGAATCAGAAGGTGCAAAATTTACTTCTACCTTGAGGATGACACCATACAAGTTGTGGAGCCAGAAATAAAGAACAGTGGCATTCCGCAAGGTAATAATCCAAAATAAATCAATACATTAAAAAAAATAAAATGTTTGGATGTGTAGACAAAGGACGTAAAGAACTGCATGTCAATGTTTGTTTTTTCTGAAATGATAAGCGCATAGTTTTTTTGTTACCATACACTTCTTGAATGTGTCTGTATGCACTTTCGTGCCTCAGTTGAAATCATAAAGCTTGTAAATACTTTACAGGTCATATGAATAGAAGCTAAAGCATATGTTCTAAGCGGTTGATTCACAGCTGATCAATTCATGCTGAAGGTTAAATTGCCAATCTATAATTTATATATTCCAGGCCAACTAGCTAGTGGAAGGCATTTGCTGGTCAGACATGCCATGACCTTGCCTTGAAGATGTGCAGCTACAGTCTTTGAGAAAAATGACACATGCTGACCAAAAGACTTCAATTAGTTTAAAAGAACACATCTTGTATATTGCTTTTCACTATAGTATTTGAGCAAAAATATCCAACTCACCATTTTAAAGTACAACAGTGGCTTCACCCTGTTAAGTACTGAATTCATTTTGTTTATTTAAGTATTCCTAATAACTACTAAGGTCCGAAGTGGCTCCCATTCCTCATGTATTGTAGTATGTTGTATGCTGATGTCTGATTTTCACTAGGTACTTTTATTCGGCGTCACCGCATTCCCCTCCCACCACCATACGATGATGAGTGTTACACACTGGAGCACTTCAACATCAACCAAGAGATGGTGTTCTACTCCCGGACCTTCACGATCACTGACTGTGATGCGTTCACTAGGAACTTCCTGAGGAAACTGGGGGTGCGACTGAACTCCCCCAGCGCCACCCCCAAGGACCCATACAGCACCGTCCGCAATCAGGTTAGACCCCCCCACACACAATACACAATACACAATACACTTTTTTGTTTTGTCAATAAATAATATAGATATGCATATATGTGTAATATTATGTATATATATATATATACAGTAATCCGTCGCATGTCCGCCTGCCATGGGACCAGAGTAAGGGCGGATATGTAAAAAGGTGGATAAATGAATCCTGTTTTAAATACCATTATACACAGCTGTAACAATTATTATTGTAGCAACCCGGACAACTGGGGGCTCAGAAGCCCCGCTGCTGTGGTTGTTATGTGTTGTACGTGTTGTGTGTATTGTTAAACTGGTATGCATGCAAGTGTGTATGTGCAGCCGGGAGTGAATGGGGTTAGTTAGATCACACGGCTCCATGTGTGAATGGTGGAGGAGGAGCCGTTAAAAAAGTGTGTGACAGTTTTTTGAGTGAGAAACAGTACCTGCCTACAGTGTGAGACTGGAAGCCAGCTACAGTTGTTTGTGGTTAATAAATAAAAGACACTCACCTTGTCAGCGACTTTATTGCTGGCGCTGCAAAGAAAAGGGACGGCGGTACATTTTATTCACACAATTATTGTTTTGAGATTCAGCTTTTATAAGGGAACTCCCCTAAATCCCTTGTTTAGAAAGATGCAGGGTATTAATGCTTGTGACAAAGTAGCTGTCTGCAGTGTGGGTGCGTGCATTCGCTGCTGAGTGACAGGCAGGAGAGCGAGACGGAGGTTGAAGTTGATACGCCCCCCGCAGGAGAACAGGATTTATTTACATATCAAGTCAACACACTGAACAGCTCACGTGACACTTCCAGCAATGGTTGCGCACGGAGCACATACAACACAGTGTACAAAAACTCTGGTGGATCTACAGTCTCTGAACTAATCTTCTCTGTTCAATAATAAACTAACGTTGCTGAAGCGATTGATCATGGCTGGTAAACGGGTAGGGCGGATATGTGACGGATTACTGTGTGTATATATATATATATATATATATATATATATATATATTATAATGTTAATGTAGGTACATCAGAATGTGAATAATTGACAAAACAAAGAATCAATTATATCAGGATTGCAAGTCCTTCTTCAGCTGGATGGGAAAAGCAGTGCAGTAAACAAGCTGCTATTATAAACAAGTTTCTGCCATGAAACGATTACCCCTCTCAGTCAGAAGGCTACAGACAGCTTTCAGAACCTAAACTAATTGAGAAAAGAGAGCCATGTGAAAATCTGGGACAGCCATGTGAAAATCGGTGTTCTTTTAAATGGCGAACCAGAAGGAGTGTAGAGGAGGAGTGTACAGTAAGTGAGTTACCATTGCTCCAAGGAGGAGATAAAATATGATGATCGTGTATCCGTACTTACCCTTCACAAAGAAGGGTATTCCGTGAGGGGAATTGCCCAGGCACTGTTTCGAGCAAATACAGTACATACATAAATATAGGAGATGGAGTCCTGATAATCATTTTCAGTCAAAGGGGAATATGACCACCTCTGCTCTGTAGTATGTTGCTGAATAAACAGGTGAAAGTATCCTGTACAAAGGTTTTTGATTTTGTTTTGTAGATGCAGGAGAGCATGAAGCCTCTGCGGCCCTTTGAGCGCTTAGATAAGCTGAAGCAGTTCCTGGATCACGACCGGCACGTCCTGCGATTCTTCTGTTTCTGGGATGACTCGGACGCAATGTTCGGGGACCCTCGGGAGCTCACGCTGCACTACTTCCTGGCGGACGACACCATCGAGATTCGAGAGGTGGTGCAGGCCAACTCAGGCAGGGACGCGGCACCCATGTTCCTCCAAAGGAACAAACTGCCTAAGGTGATGACCATGTGACGATCCAGGTTGTGGATAAACATAAAGGTCTTGCCAGATATAATTGAAATGATACGCTAAAAAAACCTGAAGCGTTTCTATTACATGGGACCTTTAGAGAATATATTTTTTCTTTATTATTATTATTTAGTTTTGCTTCTTTGCACTGGATAGTTAATTATTTTATGTACACTATCGTTTTAAAATATGAACTGCATTTGGTTGATATTTCTATGTTCCCTTTTGGTAGAAAAAGGCAGCACAGTTAATGATTCTGATGATTATTCCATGATTTCTTGTGGCTGCTGTTTCCATTTTACCTGCATGCGGACTATGGAACAGTAAACATACTGATGTCTTTATGCTTGGCAGTCCCTGAGTAGCCATAAGAAATGTTTACCAAATCAGTATCTTTGCCAGCTATTGCTAGAGAACTGTCCACCCAAGAGGTATTGAGTTTATTATGGTCTCAGTTAGCTGAACGGTTCCTTTTCATTAGCTCAGACAGTAATGTCGTGGTTCCAAACAGTCACTTGTGTGTCACCCTTTTTATTCTCACCTGCTATTTCTACACATCTGTTCCTTCTTAGACGCAGGTCCGAACAGCCCCCGAAGAGATTCCAGTAGCATCTGTCTGTGACTTTTTGTAGTTTCCAATTTTACAGCTGCCAAACCTGGCAGTGCTTTTGTTACAGCCAGTATTCCAGCCAAAGGGATTACTTGTAACCAGAAAGATGTGATGTTTCTGAATCAATTGTGACACAACTTACCTTCTCAGTTCTGCTTCACACAGACACACACCCTTAACAGGTGCAAAAGGTGTTGGAGCAGGGTTCTCTGTTCTCTGTTCTCTGCATGAAGTTTTAACATCTACTCTCGTGTAATGGAAATCATTATATATATATATAGATATATAGATATAGATACCATTTTTTACTTTGTCACGTATGGCTGGGTGGTTACATCACAGGCCAGGAAGTAAACAGAGGCACAGTACTGCGGGAGGAAGCGCTGGGCGCGTATTTATTAAATAAATCAAATAAATAGACACAAAACACTTTGACAAAACAAAAAGGCACGATGACCAAAACAAATACACCTATACAAACAAGTATCTTGCTGGCCTATCTCCAGCATGAGTAGCAATAGTTTACCTTTGTGATGTCTCTCTCTCTCTCTCTCTCTCTCTCTCTCTCTCTCTCTCTCTCTCTCTCTCTCTCTCTCTCTTCTTAACCTCCTTCCCCCTTATGAGTGGCTGCTGTACTTACACGTGACCATCTCCAAATTCATAATCACTTAATCAATTTGGAGATGGCCACATTACACACGAGTTTAGAGTGATGGGGCTTTAACTCCATCCGCGCTGCCAAACAATAACAAACCATCATTTTTAACGAACAGAATGCAATACATTTAAATAATAATAATAATAATAATAATAATAATAATAATAATAATACAAAAACAATACAAATAAACACAGGGGCGGGCACATCCCGTCATAGACTTTTACAAATCGTAAAGCTGACCAAACACATCTGAAACTAACTGCACATGTATGGTTGAAAGTCTATAAAAAACTTCCATTTTGTATTGGAAGCCAGGTGGTGGTTACTGTGTAAAAAAAATAAAACACAGTCACCGCCACCTTTTCCATGGCTGTGTATGGGGTGATGCTTTTCTTTATCATGGTTAATGCTCTCTCTTTCTGCCTGGACAAGCTTTGCTTTACTCCACACTGAACACATATACGGATTGACAGGGCTGCAGAAGCTCCAGGCTTTAAAGTTACCTTGCTATCGAGCAGCGGCAGTGAGCTAACTGTTTCTGAAAGTATGACTTAAAGATGTATTTATTTTTTGCTTTTCCCTGCGTCGCCTCCTGTGACAGACTAATTTCAGAAACAAGCTTAATGATAATAAAGCATCACTTTATTATCAAGGTTTTTATTTCTTTATTTTTTTTTATTTTTTTTGTCACAGCATGCACCAGCTCCTAAACATCAGCCTGGTGAAATAGCAGATCGCACTGTTCTCAATGTGTTTGGTCCAATGGGACAGGGGGGGCGCTATATTGTGGATAGCCATAAGGTTGGTGAAAAACATTAAGCATGCATTAATCATTTACTACCTTTAATCTATTTTAGTCAATGGAACAGCTAGGATTGGCAACCTCAACAAGGCATGTCAGATATATATATCACCAGAGATATAAATAAATAACACGCTGTAGTTGACCATACCATGAACAACATAAAATAAGAAATTTGCCATACTTTCACATATAAAGTGCTTCCCAAGATAAAGCCTTCACTACACCAGCCAGTCTGTTGTAAGTACAGTAAAAAAAATCACTGTGACTAAGCAATGTTTCATAAAATCTAACTGACCCTCTTCAAAAATAGATGAAGGATTTAAAAAACAAACTTCCATTTCCTACTAATGCAGAATGACAATATTCAATGTGACACCTGTCTTGTCAGTTACTATTGCATACATTTATTTTTGAAGTAAAACAAAGAACACATATCCTACCCAGTCATTCTGAATTGTTAGTAAATGGAAAACTTCTGTTGCGCCACAGTCTTTGTGGGACATCTTTCAATCCTCTTGCCTATTTTTGAAGAGGGGTCCATTATCATGAAACAGGCAGATCTAGTCTATCTGATTTTGCAAAACTACTCCACGTTCCTTCCCTGCAGCTTGTTCAGCGAGTCACAAAATGATATCTTATATATAAACAGGGGGCCTAAATTGGGTTCATGATCAATAAATGTCCCACCCTCACTCTCTATTCCTAGTAAATTGATAACCTTTTGGGGTACTTGGGAGACAATTATCTCATTAAAAAATGCATATAGATTCTCCTACCAATGCAATACATTGTTCTACATTTGTTCACTTTTAATCTTTCCTTTAATCTTATTAACATTTCTTAAAATAGTATCACACCGCCAAATTAATGCAGTTAATGAACCCATTGTCCCAATGTGTTAGACTGGAGCTGTGCATCAAGAGTTCTACAAGGATTGTGACCTGGCCATAGGGTCTGTGATAAATGTGTGGGGGAGGAAAGTGATCATCTGTGACTGCGACGGATTCACCAAAGAATACTACCGCACAAAATACGGAGTCGGTGAGTATTTCTTGAATGGAATTTACAGTGATGTGAAAAAATAAAACTGAGTTGTGGATTGTGCATTGTGAAATATGAATGTGGTATTTCATTATTTCATTATCTAAAGAAATTTAAAACAACAAAAATGAAGTTAGGTACCAACTTTAATTAACAAGACTGGACCAGTTCCTATATATATTTTACATTATGAAAGCTGGTTGCTGTTCAGTTTTCATATTCTGACTGCTGGAATGGAGCCTTATTGTCCGTTGGTAGCTGCTGTCCTCCTCCCTTGATTTCCAGTGAAACGTAGAACAGAAATATAGGACGTAATTTAGGAATGATCTGCTTAATTGCTGCAAAATTCATGACCACTAGATGGCAGTAAGAGGATGATAATGACAGACTGGTAATGTTTGGTAGAACTATTGCCATTGCTGCAAGAAGCCAGTTCTAAAATTGATCGAAAGTGGTATTTATGTGGCACTTAAAAGTTCTAATATAACTTGTATCTAAAATGGAGCAACCATGGGACGATGTGCTTTATACAGTTGAACCAGCATTTTTGACAGTTTTTTAACTTGCAATAGCACAGCATGTCATTAATTCCTGCAAAGCCGATACCACAGCTAGTTTTGTTCAGATTGAAAATGATAGTTACAGCTGTTTTAAAGGCATGGGTATATTGGAAACAGATGATTTCCTGCTACATGGGTAACACACACGACATACTATATATAATCCAGAGCTAAAGGGTTGAATACTGCAGATCTACGGTTTATAACATTTCTCTCTCCTTTTCCACAGAGGACTTTACTCCAGTGAGACACAGAGCCTCTCCACGCCCTAGACTGGAAAAGAAAGTTCCCCCGTACAATGGGTTTGGATCAGAGGAGGACTCGCTGTGCTCATGCCAAGGGTTGATGCCGAAACCACCTCAGAAAGACTTCAGGAAGATGATGGAGAAAGACAGGTAGAGAAACACTTTTAAAAAAAGGGTGCTAATGGCAGACCTGCATCGAACTCTATTGACTAAAAGGCCTCTTTCCATGAAGTCAGGTGTAGTTTAAGTAAATTGCAGCTCATTTTTTGTGGAAGCAACTACTAAAAATAATTAGTACTTGAACATTTCAAAATACTAATGTATGTGGTTATACAATAATACATGAATTATAGAGGAATACAGGATACACCATGAACGTTCACGGAGTACTGTAGTTATTCCATGAATGAGGATGGTCTGGATCGGTTGTCTACTGTGTAGTGAAACAGTGGAATTACAAACCTCAAGCAATGAAATGTATAAAGTCAAAGCAAAGAAATAAACAAGAAATGTATAAATTATGTTTTTAAAGCGTCAAGAATAATAAAACAACAGCAACTTTATAATTAGTTCAACTACAATTTTTTTTCTTTTCCAAATAGCTTTGCAATACTGTACAGAACAGTGTGGTACATCTTGTCTACATATTTATTGTAATTGCATAGCTTGCTTTAAAAAATGAAGTAACAGCATGTTAATGACATTGTTACAAGATGAAGTGTTAATTAATAATTTCCGGTAATAATTTATCAATGTGTGTACAATACGTACAGTATTATGCTAAATATAACTGTTTAGCTTCATTTTTATATTCAAATATATTTTGTTCCATGTTCTCTGTTTCCCTAAAGGCAGTTAGTTGTTAAACTGCTTCAGCTTTAATTTGTTACAATAAATGTTCAATATCAGTAAAGTGATTTGGTTTTATAGGGCACGGGTAAATTGCTAATTTCACATTTAATTTCCAGACATGGACTGGACAGCAATGTGCTGCACTTCGTTGCCAAAATGATTACGGACAGTCCTGTTGACAGTGAGCGGAAGTTTATCATCTCCTACTTCCTTTGTGATGACACCATTGCTGTGTTTGAGCCTCCACAGAGGAACTCAGGTAATCTGTTGCTCTAGATTCTCAAATACCTTTATACAACCTTTCTGTGGTTCGTTATTCTCTATTCATTTTAACAAATAGCCAACTGTGACAGGATGACGTCACTGGCACGGTGTTTATAACCAGGAAGATACTCAGACTCCTACAAATACACAGTGTATGCGGTTTGCTATGAGCCATCTCCACGCAAAGCTTTTTAACAAACGTTAAATGTACAGTAACCTGCAACTGATGGTTTCTTTCTTAACTCTAGAAGTCCCTGCCTCACTGGTTCTGCTTTCTTAACATCTGTCACGGTACTTTGCGCTCTTTCTTGATATTGTCAACAGCCATTAAGCAGCTTGGTTTGAATATTTCTTTGGCTATTTTAAACAAACGGCCGGTAAGCATTGCGTTTATGAAGCTTGCTTTAATTCAAATGCATTTAAAAGCTAAAACACGCTGCCAATATCTGCAAGCGTGTGCTCCATCATGTAAACACATTTCACCCAAAAAAAAAAAAAAAAAGCTTTCTCGACTGGTGTATTGAAACGTCACTGCTACACGCAGCTGACTGACACACGCACACAGCCCGCCTCTCTTAAAGGGGCACTCACCAAAAGGCTGATTGCTGTAACGCTTTCTTTCTGTTTCCATCGCGGAAGCTGCATTTGCTGCCAATGCTATTACCCTTGTAGCCTACTTTTAATATTTATTTATTTATTTATTTATTTACCGAGGCGGTTAATTGATCAGGGAGGTTATGTGACGGTCCCCTGTATTTCTAACCTCTGGGGTTTTAGACTGACCTGCCAGTTTCACACATACGCAATACCCGGCTTCAGAACTCCCCTCAACACCCACAATAATTATATACATATATTCTACTCAGCACAGCACAGCACAGCACACAAAAACTATCACCTTCACCAACATTAATTCTCTACACTAAATCCCAATTACCAACTGTGAACACCTATTTTATACACCCATGGCTGGAACCTTAATTAATCATTTATACATTTATTCAATTGTGGCTCCAGCCACATACCCATGTGTGTTTGCAGAGAGGATTTTAATTCCCTCCCTGCCACCCAATATTTGCCACATATACACACCCTGCCATGCTGCCACACAACTACACTAATAATACACACAATTCACTCAAGCAGTAACAATAATAATGCCAACAATACAAAAATAATACAAATAAACACAGGGGCGGGGTGTACCCTGTCACACCAACCTTGTGTAGTTTGGCTTGTCTTAGTAGAAACAAAACATTATGTAACACTATAAAATGGCTTTGGTAAGCACAACACTCTGATTGGCTAAACATGATTACTGACAACAATGCACTAAATGTTTTCTAGGGTGGTTGTGGCACTCGGCTTTGCCTTGTGTCTTACAGTGCACCTAGCAGTGTGTATTTTTACTAGTGTACACCTAGGTGTGTCTTGTTGCTTACATTTCTGGTGTTGTCAATGTAACTGACAAATGAGGATGGGTTGCTCACGGTCAACATCATGAGAAATAAACACAGTGATGAACGTTCATAAATTATTCTGTTTATATCACAATTCTGAGAAAAATATTTACTCAGCAGCAATGAGTATGAAAACATGTATTCAATGCTGGATCTCTCAACACTTGTAGAAACTGAGTTACTGGTCGTCTCTTGCAGGGGTAATCGGAGGCAAGTTTTTGGAAAGAGGGCGAATAAAGAAACCAGAGCAAGAGCTGTTCAAGAGCGAGCTGTCACAGTACTTCAAGACGCAGGATCTGTTTGTGGGAGCCAAGCTGTCTTTCAATGGGTACAACTTCCAGCTGGTGGACACTGACGAGTACACCTTCAACTACATGGAGAAGCACGCAGACGAGGCAAGTCCAGCCAGGGATGAATAAATCAATTTTTATTTTATATAGCGCCTTTCATAGTGGACCACCATCACAAAGCACTTTACAAGATGCAGTAACAACAAGAAAATCCATAATATTTTAAATACAGAGAAATGCATAATACATGCTATACAGTAAAAAAAAATTAAAAAACAGTGCATAATACATGCTATACAGTAAAAAAAAATTAAAAAAACAGTGCATAATACATGATAGCAGCATAATACATGAAATAGTAGCAGCAACACAACAGCTAATAGCAGATATCAGACTTAAAGAGCATGGAAAGCAAGACAGAACCTGTGGGTCTTGAGAGTTGATTTAAAGCGAGCGACGGTGGGAGCATCACTCACCAAAGCTGGGAGAGAGTTCCAAAGAGTCTGAGCCATGAAACTAAATGAGCGTTCTCCAAGTGTGGTGCACTTTTGCTTGGGGATAACAAGCAGGCCAGAGTCAGAGGACCTCAGCTTGCGGGCAGGGACATAGCGGGTCAGGAAGTTGAGGAGGTACTCAGGACCTGTGTGATCCTGAACTTTACAGGTAGCCAGTGCTGCTGGGCAAGACGTGGGGTGATGTGATCACGTTTTTTACATCTGGTAAGGATCCTGGCAGCGGTATTCTGAACTAGCTGCAGTCGGTTTACGGTGCGTGCCGGGGGACCAACGTATAGAGTGTTGCAGTAGTCGAGTCGAGACAAATGCATGACAAAGTATCTCTGCATCTGGGAGGGAAAGGTAGGGACAGACTTTGGAGATGTTTTTGAAGATGGTAGAAGGAAGATTTGATCACGGAGGAGATGTGGGCATCAAAGGATTGGTTGTTGTCAAGAAGTACACCAAGGCTTCGTACTGCGGGGGAAGGCAGCAGCAGACAGTTTCCAAGGTTCAGGACAGCTATATTTAGATTGTTAAGTTGAGTTTTAGATCCTACTAGAAGAAGTTCAGATTTGCTAGTGTTCAGCTGAAGAAAACTGGCAGACATTCAGGCCTCGATGTCTTGAATGCAGGCCGAGACCATGGCAGAAGGGCTTCCAGGGACGAGTTTTAAGTAGAGCTGGGTGTTGTCAGCATAGGAGTGAAACATGAGGCTGTGTTGGCAGATGAGGTGACCCAAGGGAAGCATGT
The DNA here is from genome assembly GCF_902713425.1 of Acipenser ruthenus. Lineage (NCBI taxonomy): Eukaryota > Metazoa > Chordata > Actinopteri > Acipenseriformes > Acipenseridae > Acipenser > Acipenser ruthenus. Next base: position 37,708,469 of record NC_081196.1, read on the forward strand.
AGATGTTGAAGAGAAGGGGCCCAAGAACAGATCCTTGGGGGACACCACAAGTGACTGGGTTTGCGACACTACTGCATCAAGCATAGAAAACAGAATGCATGCGTCCGGATAGGTAAGAGGACATCCAGGAGAGACAGGTTCCAGAGATCCCAGCATACTTCTGAAGGCGGTCAAGAAGAATGCCATGATCTATGGTGTCAAAAGCAGCTGTTAGATCAAGGAGGACAAGCACAGAGGGAGCACCAGCATCAAGCAGGAGATCATTCACAATCCAGAGCAGAGCAGTTTCAGTACTGTGATGTGGACGGAAGCCAGACTGTAGAGATTCAAGCAGATTGTTATCCATGAGATGTTTCATCAGCTGACTGGCTACAGCCCTTTGAGTGTTTTGGAGAGAAAAGGGAGATTGGAGATGGGACAGAAATTAGATAAGTCAGCCGGGTCGAGGGAGGGTTTTTTGAGTACCGGTGTAACTCGGGCAAGCTTAAGGGCAGCAGGAACCGAGCCAGAGTCCAGGGACAGGTTGAGAGTGTGCATAATGGAAGGAGCAAGATCAGAAGCACAGAGACAGACAAGGTTAGTCGGCCAGGGGTCCAGGGGGCATGTGGCACTAGTTGATATCAACAGTAAGCCAGAGACATCAGCAATGAGGAGAGGGCAGGAGGGGCAACCGGAGGAACGTCAAGGTGGTCGAGTAGTAAACTGGGTTTGTGGTGGGAGAGCGTAAATAGATGTTGTCAATTTTGTTCCGAAAGAAAGAGGAGAAATCATGACAGGTAAGAGGAGGATGAAATGGAGATGGATCTGTCGGTGGCTGGATGTAGGATTTGGTCAATGGTCTTAAAGAGAACATTGGGTTTACCGTGTCCCATAGTTATGATTTCAGAGAAGTACTTCACCCTGGCCGCGGCGAGCGCACGCCTGTAGCTCGCGAGATGGTCTGTCCAGATGTCTCTGTGAACAGTTAGTCCAGACAACCTCCACTTGCACTCAAGTTTGCGGCAGGCAGACTTAAGCACTCGAAGATCGAGGGTGTACCATGGGCAGTTTCGATCTTTCTTGACGGTTCTGGTTGTAAGCGGGGCAACAGTGTCGATGATATGAGTAAGGGTGGCGTTGTAGAGGGTCACCGCATCATCAACTGAGGACAGAAGAGTTAAAGGGGATGCAGAGACACATTCCGAGAGTTTCAAGGGATTCAGCACATTCTTGGGACAGAAGGAGATAACAGTATCAGTAGCGGAGGAGGGAGCAGGGAGATAAATATTAGCAGTGATTAAGAAATTGTCAGAGAGAGAGATATCTGAGACTGAGAGATTGGAGATATGAAGGCCCCTGGTGATGAGCAGATCCAGGGTGTGTCCTCGGGTGTGAGTGGGGACATTGATAGATTGAGAGTCCAAGACAGTCCAGAAGTGTGTTGAAGTCTGTCACTAAGGGGAAGAAAGGCAAGTCAACATGAATGTTGAAGTCTCCTAGGAGTAGGATTTTGTCAGTTGAAGTGCAGACGAGGGAGAGGAATTCTGAAAACTCAGCTATAAAAGCAGAGTTGCTCTTACAGTGCCTTGCGAAAGTATTCGGCCCCCTTGAACTTTGTGACCTTTTGCCACATTTCAGGCTTCAAACATAAAGATATGAAACTGTAATTTTTTGTGAAGAATCAACAACAAGTGGGACACAATCATGAAGTGGAACGAAATTTATTGGATATTTCAAACTTTTTTAACAAATAAAAAACTGAAAAATTGGACGTGCAAAATTATTCAGCCCCCTTAAGTTAATACTTTGTAGCGCCACCTTTTGCTGCGATTACAGCTGTAAGTCTCTTGGGGTATGTCTCTATCAGTTTTGCACATCGAGAGACTGAAATTTTTGCCCATTCCTCCTTGCAAAACAGCTCAAGCTCAGTGAGGTTGGATGGAGAGCATTTGTGAACAGCAGTTTTCAGTTCTTTCCACAGATTCTCGATTGGATTCAGGTCTGGACTTTGACTTGGCCATTCTAACACCTGGATATGTTTATTTGTGAACCATTCCATTGTAGATTTTGCTTTATGTTTTGGATCATTGTCTTGTTGGAAGACAAATCTCCGTCCCAGTCTCAGGTCTTTTGCAGACTCCATCAGGTTTTCTTCCAGAATGGTTCTGTATTTGGCTCCATCCATCTTCCCATCAATTTTAACCATCTTCCCTGTCCCTGCTGAAGAAAAGCAGGCCCAAACCATGATGCTGCCACCACCATGTTTGACAGTGGGGATGGTGTGTTCAGGGTGATGAACTGTGTTGCTTTTACGCCAAACATAACGTTTTGCATTGTTGCCAAAAAGTTCGATTTTGGTTTCATCTGACCAGAGCACCTTCTTCCACATGTTTGGTGTGTCTCCCAGGTGGCTTGTGGCAAACTGTAAACGACACTTTTTATGGATATCTTTAAGAAATGGCTTTCTTCTTGCCACTCTTCCATAAAGGCCAGATTTGTGCAGTATACGACTGATTGTTGTCCTATGGACAGAGTCTCCCACCTCAGCTGTAGATCTCTGCAGTTCATCCAGAGTGATCATGGGCCTCTTGGCTGCATCTCTGATCAGTCTTCTCCTTGTATGAGCTGAAAGTTTAGAGGGACGGCCAGGTCTTGGTAGATTTGCAGTGGTCTGATACTCCTTCCATTTCAATATTATCGCTTGCACAGTGCTCCTTGGGATGTTTAAAGCTTGGGAAATCTTTTTGTATCCAAATCCAGCTTTAAACTTCTCCACAACAGTATCTCGGACCTGCCTGGTGTGTTCCTTGTTCTTCATGATGCTCTCTGCGCTTTAAACGGACCTCTGAGACTATCACAGTGCAGGTGCATTTATACGGAGACTTGATTACACACAGGTGGATTCTATTTATCATCATTAGTCATTTAGGTCAACATTGGATCATTCAGAGATCCTCACTGAACTTCTGGAGAGAGTTTGCTGCACTGAAAGTAAAGGGGCTGAATAATTTTGCACGCCCAATTTTTCAGTTTTTTATTTGTTAAAAAAGTTTGAAATATCCAATAAATTTCGTTCCACTTCATGATTGTGTCCCACTTGTTGTTGATTCTTCACAAAAAATTACAGTTTCATATCTTTATGTTTGAAGCCTGAAATGTGGCAAAAGGTCGCAAAGTTCAAGGGGGCCGAATACTTTCGCAAGGCACTGTAGGTGGATGGTAGATAACAGCAAGGGTGAGGGACATGGGAGAGGGGAGCGTGATGGCGAGATGCTCAAATGAAGAAAAGGCAGGCAAAGAAAGAACTGAGGAAGCGAGCACAGAATTTGCAATAACAGCACTGCCCCCGCCTCGGACAGTGAGGTGAGGTTTGTCAAAGAGGGAATAGCCCTTTGGGGTGGCTAGATGCAGCAAGTTCATGTCGTTTACAGAGTGCCAGGTTTCAGCTAGACAGAGAAGATCAAGATTGGTATTGGTTATAAGTTCGTTGAGAAGCAGAGATTTGTTAGTCAGAGAGTGACAATTGAAAAAGGAGATTTTCAAGTATGTAGCAGGCAGCGTAAGGGGAGAAGGAGTTAGTAAGGGTATGTGCAGCAGGTACTTACCAGTGTTCATTCTGGGAGTGGAGAACGAGTGAGCCCGCTTTGTTCAGGGGAGCCAGATGTTAGGTGTCAAAGTAGGAATGAGGCCTCTAGTAGCCATTAGGAGAGAGTTGGGAAAGATCCTCGCTCCACTGTCCTCGCTCTTCCACAGCTCAGACTGCCCTTGGACGTGTGGCCCTTAGACTGCCACAGCTCAGACTGCCCTTTGTCGTGTGGCCCTTAGACTGCCACAGCTCAGACTGCCCTTGGACATTTGGCCCTTAGACTGCCACAGCTCAGACTGCCCTTGGACGTGTGGCCCTTAGACTGCCACAGCTCAGACTGCCCTTTGTCGTGTGGCCCTTAGACTGCCACAGCTCAGACTGCCCTTGGACATGTGGCCCTTAGACTGCCACAGCTCAGACTGCCCTTGGACGTGTGGCCCTTGAACGGCTGGCGTTCTAAGACACTGATTGCCAATTTATACTATAGTGTAGGCCTGAAGCCGTATACTTACCACACGTTTCTAATCAGCCCCCCAATTCAACACAGCCCAGCACACAAAGGAATTCTAAATTATTATTTTTAAGTGAGGTCTGGTTACCTTAGCAAGCAAAGATTTAAATGATTAAAATTAACTGTAATTCACTTACCTATTTCAATGTTGTTTTCGCCAGCGGTTGGAAACACACGCATCTCTGCAGTTCACTCACATGACAGGGCTTACCACTTTTGTTTTCCATGTGTATTGATGATGTATTTCTGTTTGAGATAAACTGGGAGTGTTATAAAGAGGCTAGGCGATGACAGGCTTTTAGATATGTTTTCAATCCCGCTTGAGGCTTTGCTTCTCATGTTACTGGATGTGGGAGAAAAATCACATCTAATAGCTTGTCATCACCGATCCTATTTAGGGAACCTGTTGGAAAAGAAAAGAACACAACTGCTCCTTATACATATTAATTCACATAGAAGCAGAGTTGTTGACTCGAGTTAGTGACTCGGACTCGAGTTACTTTTTTTGGGACGCGAGACTTAATTTGAGACTTGAACAAATTGACTTGAGAACAATAAAAATTCAAACGCTGCACCGGTATTACGTCTCCTGTTGCACCCTTGCTCTGCTCTCATGCTGTCCTCTTGCTTTCATGCTGTGCACTCATGTGTGTGTGCCTGGTCCCTGTCAGCGCTGTAAGATTTTTTTTGCAACGCGCAGCCAAATTTTGGAAGTAACCAGCCAAAAAGTAACCAGGTTGTGTTTTTTAAACCAGCCAAAAAACAGCCAAAAACATGTACTTACATTTAAGACATATATATATATATATATATATATATATATATATATATATATATATATATATATATATATATATATATATACATATATATATATATATAGTAAAAGAACTCACCCACTCGGGTTCGTTGCCCCTTTAAAAATACGACCCAGGACACTGAAATGGATTTTTTTCAAGCGCTGACGCGCTATATTTTAATGAACACAAAACAAAACAAAACCCAACTCCTCTTGGAGCACTAACTCAACTCTCAGGAACACCCTGACTAACACGGGACA